>NW_022900949.1:68567149-68583693 GCF_012274545.1 Fukomys damarensis | reverse complement strand
GTGCCCTTTTTTTTTTTTTT
Source organism: Fukomys damarensis (assembly GCF_012274545.1). NCBI lineage: Eukaryota > Metazoa > Chordata > Mammalia > Rodentia > Bathyergidae > Fukomys > Fukomys damarensis. The sequence continues at coordinate 68,583,673 of NW_022900949.1, read as the reverse complement.
TTTTTTTTTTGGAGGGATGGATGATTTTCTCAAAACAAGGTCTTACTATGTAGTTCAGCCTGGCCTTGAGCAGGCTGGCCTTGGCCTTGAACTCATGGTGATCCTCCTGCCTCAGGCTCCCAGGCGCTGGGATCACAGCACACCACCATGCCTGGCTTTCAAAGTGTCACTCTTAAATAAAAGATTTGTAAATATGTTCTGATTTAGTGCAGAAATACCTAAAACTCAGTTATGAAAATTTGGGTTCAAAACACTAGTTTCTACAATTTTTTAAAAGCTTTCTTTGTCTTGCTGATACATCATATTCAAAAACTATTCACAAAACATATGCTATCTGGAATTCACTTTAAAATAATCTAGACAGCAGTCGTTATACATATGCCTTTCTAAAAGAGGGAGGAGATCAAAGAACAGGAATGACAGAAAGTTGATCATTATGAGGTGGGATGAAAACTACGAGGGAAATCACTGTACTGTTTTCTCCACTTTTAGGTGTACTCAAGTGTTTGTATGGCTCAAAGGGTTTTTACCATTATTAATTGTGAGTCTTTCGTACCCACTGCAGAGATTACTAAGCTTTATTGGAGTGATTACTCACTATATCCCAGCACTGTTTGTGGCCCTTCATACTCATGGGCTGCTCTTGGCGAGCCAGCTGGGTAGGAGGTGGTACCAGTCCTGATTTGATGTCAGAGGAAACTGGGATCCAAAGAAAGAAGCAACTTGGTCAAAGACTGAAGGTGAGTGAGGCAGCGGAGGGAAAGCATCCACACCAAGGAGGTGTCTGTTACACATATTGTTTGGCCCCTTTATAAATATTATTGTACGTGAGTATGTCTGTTTCATTGTCACTTGCAGTATTTTAGTGCATCCTGTTTTTCTAGAAAAATGAACCAGCCTCTCTCTGTTTATCCAAGATAACAAAACAAAACAAAAAAGGCCAGAGAACAATACTGGTCTGATGGAGGCCATCCTGACTGTAAAAGGAAACGTCCCTGAGTCAATATCCTCAGTGAGAGACATCCCTTCATAAAACAAGCCAGGAATATTCCAGCAGGGTTCAAATAAGCAAACAGCCACACAGTCCAGTGGAAGCCACTCTGCACATGGCAACCGGTGTTTTCACCGCTTGCACAGGCTTCTGTCTCATCTCAGACGCATCCCCACAGACTATTCCCCAACATCCCTCAGGCTTTACAATATCCAAAAGGTCACCTATTCTCAATTCCACTCTGTCCTTAAAAACCCAGGTCAGGGAGCCTCTTCCTTTACAACCCCATGTAATCAAATCCCCTGGCTGCAACCAAGTGTTTCTTCCTCTGTACTTTCCTGATTAAATAAATTTCCTCCATTCTACCATGTATTATGAGAAGCCATATTCTGATTTCTCTCTAAATCTGAATGTAAGTTATTTAGGACACGCATTGATTTATCGTTATGTCCCATAGTGCTAGCACACAGAAGATCAATATGGAAGGGGAAAAAGGAGAGAGGAAGGAAACGCTGCTTTATCTGCACAGGCCAGAGATGAGTAATAAGGAGGTCAGATTCTGAAGGCACCAAGCAAAAGAAAAACTGATGTAGGAAAATTGCTCTTGAAAAATTCCCTCACTGCACATTAAGTTTGCCGAGCCACCTTTGGACATTCTACCTCTTAGCAAAACCAGCAGATCCAGTTTTCCCTCCCATTTCAGTACAGGTGGCTGAGAAGATAGCTGGCTTCCACACAGGGGTCACTCTGTGCCGTGACAAGGGTGGTCACACTCAGGGTCTCTTGCGATCCAAGATGAGCAAAAGGACAAATGGATTTGCATCTCATCTCAACACTCCTGAGCAAGCTACATTGGAGCCTTAAGCGAGCCATCTTATCTCTGTCTAAACTCACACCCAGTGCACACACGATGCAACTTCTCTTTACTTCAAGTTTTCAACTGTTACAGGCTTATGGGTTTCAATGAATTAGCCACATTTCGTCATTTACAGCTGGCCTTATTCTAACAAAGGATTTAAAGTATTTTCAGATTCTCTGAAGCATACCAATATCATTTATGAGCTCTTTAAAAAAACTACTCCTTGGGACACAAAAATAAAGCATAGAATCTTCTCTCAGTGGACCAAAGGAAATAACTGTTATTACAGTACATGAAGATAAGAAAACACAGAAGAACATATACCAAAGTGGACTGTAGATATTTAATAAAAGTGCTAGAGGATGGGAGACTCTTCCTCTTATTTATCAAAGAACTATGATTACTTTTGGAATAACTTTTAAGAGTCACTCTGTAAAGTCTAAAGTCAAATTCTGGGGTGGACCATAATAAGAGATTCCAAAGATAAAGCCTGTGCCCTTTGCAGGCATGTTCTCTCCAACACCAAAGAACACTATGAGGGGCTCCTGGAGCCAAGAGGCTGTCTGCCCAAGCTGGCCACAAGCCTGGACTACAAAGTTATGGCCAACAGATACATCCAGGCCTGATGGTGGGGTCAGCAGACACTGAGGCGCTGGTACCAAGCTGGGGGGGGGGTAACCAACATCTCTGAGCATCCATCTGTGCTGGGTTTAATGCCAAGGCTCAACATGTGTTTATCTCTAATCCTCTCTACACCACCCATGGCAGGCAAGAGGCTAGATAACCTACTCAAGGTTGAACAGCCAGCAAAAGGCAAGTTCGGGTTTGAAGCCGTGTAAGCTCTGGAACGTTCTCTTAACCAATGTAGCATCTATGAAAGCGATGTAAGCGGTCCCCATACGTTAGGAGCATATAGACAAATGAAGAAAAAGAGGAGGGATACGTAACATCAGGAGTGGGGTATATCAGTAAAGAGTAAGTACGGGAGCCTTTGGGAACGCATATCAGAGGAACTTTACAAATGGCAGAGCTGAGATTTGAACTCAAATCTGTCTCGACCTAAAGTCTCTGTGCTTTGCCCTCCAGTAGGCTGCTTCCGCAAACTTCAGGAACCTAGAAAAGACAGAGGAAGCAGCAACTAAGAGGATAGTGATAAGGCAAGTCCAAAGCTGCCCCCTCCCCAAGCACCTGGCCTCCTGGAGGGGGGAAAAAAACATGCAATCCAACACCTCCTCCAACTCATTGATATCTGTAAGGTACTCAGAGACATTCAACACAGAGATATTCAGGCTGCTGGCCAAACAAGGAAATCCAAGATAAACTGCCACTCTGTCATGACCTCATCCTGCAGGGAGATAGACAGAAACAATGGTAAAGAGAAATAACCCTGTGTGTTTTCATGGCACCTTTCAAAAGGAGATGAAAGTCACCATCAGTCACACCTCTCTGAGGTTATACCCTGTGGCTGGTGAGGCACAGAGAGTAAAGCAGGGAGAGATAACTCTCCTGAAGACAAGCTTACAGAGCCCAGCAACCTCTCAAAAAATGAGTAGTGGGCAGGGGATTTAGCTCAGTGGCGATGTGCCTGCCTTGCATGCACAAGGTCGTGAGTTCAATCCTCAGTACCGCAAAAAAATAAATAAAATTTTAAAAATGAGAAGTAGCGTTGCATCCACTCAAACTCTTCCCACTGAATGAAGCAGTGTTTGTCAGCAGTATTAAGAAAGAAACCAGGTAGCCAGTGATTTAGCTCAATGGTTTTGCCACCTGCCTCCCAAGCGCAAGGTTCCAAGTTTGATCCCTGGTGGAAGTAAGAAACCAGGTAAAGAGCACTGGTTGGTGATTTCTCCAAACCCCACGCTTTTTTACTGAAGTACAACTGAGATACTCTGTTCAAGATTTTTCTTCAGTTTTGAACTGATGGCCTCGGGAGGTGCATGGTTTGTTTACCCATAATGCACAGAGATGTGAGGCACTGAGGGCTGGGGTTCCTGGTTTATCCTCCTGCAGACAAAACCTGGAGCTCATATTATATCAAGGATCTGGATCTGTCAGAATCTCAGGGAGTTGATTTCTAAAGTTTGTTTTCCATTGGCTTCCTTTCTGGATTGGACTTGGCTCCAGTTAACATTCACACGCAACTCTTCTTGGTCCTGGGCTGGATCATTTGGCTCTCTTGAGCATTTTCCTAAGTACTTCCCATAGACTAGCTCCTGGCAGCACCACAGTTTCTAAGGTGGTTTTGTATCATCTGTGTTCTGAGGCGAGGAACAGAGAGGCAGAGTGGAAAATGGCTGCACCCAAACATTCTGACTCTAGAACTTGTAATCTTTTTTTGTACTGGGGATCGAACTCAGGACCTTACACTTGTGAAGCAGGCGAGGCACCACTGAGGTAAATCCCTGGAAAGAACTTGTAATCTTAAAGAAGTTTAGGGTAACTTGGTTTCTTCATGGTTTAAATAAAGCATGGACAAAGGGAAACAGAGAGTATGAGAAACATACAGGCCAGGGGGGACATCCTAACTTCTGTGGTGTGAAAACAAAGGACACAAGCGGATCTTTTGTAAGCTATTTGTTCACCCTTTAAATTGAAGCAACCACAAAATTCACTTTCCAAGATGACAGTAAGTCTGCAGAAGAGCTCAGCTGACTGATATGTCAGTTGCCTTCAAATTCAGTTCCAAACACTTTTAAGAAGACCCTCTGAAAAGCTGCATTCCACGCACCTCCATGCCACTTTCCCCTGTACCTTTCCTGCCCCCCACATACACCCACTTGCACACAAGCATGCACACTTGCACACACATATACACAGTACCTTTCCTTTCCTTCTTTCTTGCTTTCTTTCTTTCTTTCCTTCCTTCCTTCTTTCTCTTTCTTTCTTTTTTGGTACCAAGAATCAAACTCAGGACCTTCTGCTCCCAGACAGACACTGCACCACTGAGCTACATCCCTGGCCCTCTACACAGCATCTCATCCATTCGACAGGACAAGATATTTTTACAGGAGCTGAAATGCATATCTAGATCATCCTTACCTGGTTGTTTTCTATCTTGTCAGCTAAAATCCCATGTGTCCTTCCAGTGATATCAATTCCCCTGCAAAAAGTTACAGCTGTGCCTGCTCGCAAGCAGGAATCAATCACATTTCCAGGTTGCTGAGCTAGGAGACCACATGCGTCCATTTTTACACAAGACCCTCAATCTTCTCTACTGTGGTGCCTTCCCGACAACTACTCCCGCTATTTCTTCAGAATGACACAAGTGGCAGGAATGCAAACAAGCTACCAGAAATCCATGTCACTCTTGGTAGGTACAGTTCGGTACTGGAATTAATTTTGCTGAATGAACCACAGATCCATAAAAACAAATGTGCTGCCATTCTTAATTTTATGGTCCTGAAAATGACACAAAATAGCACACTTTTTCTACCTTAGCCTTTGCTTTGCTTGAACAGTTTTGAGGTATACTAGATATGGCATTTGAAAAGGCACACACTTTTATGTCTTTTAGGCCTTCCTTATAAAGAAAAAGGTTTTGTTTTTAAACTTCTCAAGCTTCTTAAATTTGCTTCTTCAGTACTTTTTAAAATTCCAGACAGTAATTCTAGTCACTGAAGTCTTTGTGAAACTATATTTCTGTGTTTTGTTTTGTTTTGTTTCTAAAGTCAAGTAATGTTATTGAAAGGGAGCAGAAAACCACAGCGCCCAAACAGAAATGACTAATGCTGGGAGTGAGCACTCTTCATACATAAGGCTCCCCAGTGCAAGAGACCGGTGCATCCAACACAGTAGCCTGCTGTAATGACCATGGCCAGGGATATTTGGAGACACGCAAGCAGACTTCCCCCTCTCCTGATGTGCTAATCAAAGTAACCAGGTGCAACTTCCTGTACTAGCCATCTTTCACCAAAGGGCAGAGAGTGGGGTGTGTGTGTGTGTGTGTGTGTGTGTGTGTGTGTATGGAACAAAAATCAAGGAGAAGAAATCCACATAAAACATTTAATTCAGTAGAAGACATACTAACATGGCCAATACCCAATTATGTTACACATCAGTTTTTAAAGATCTACATACATTTTATGGCCTGATGTTATGTTGTGAGAAAGTTCTACAGGGAGACAAACCAGCAACGTAACATTAAATTTCTCTATCTTCAAGCTTCTCTGGTATCATTTCAACACATTGGCACAGTTTCAAAATAAGTACCCAGTTTCTCTTTGGCACCATACAATGTTTGTTCTGGGCCCCAAAGGGTCAAAATGCCTTAATCAATCACTGAGCTTTATTATCTTTATTGTTTTAACTTTCATTCATTCACTTTTAACTAAAAAAAACAATCTGGTAAATATTATGACTCCACATCCCACATATCCACCCCCTACAAAAATAATAACCCTATCTATTACAGCTCACTGCATAGTCCACCCCCCTTATGATATGACTCGTAATAAATCTTGCTTCTGGAAACATAGCAAGGGATTGTTTTCACCTACTCCTGAGATGTTTCTCTTGTAACAGCCAGATTTATTAAAGCAAATTTGAGATGTTGTTAATTTCCCAGATACTAGTAACTTTTCTACCAAATGCTATTGTTTAAATAATAGGCCTATTTTTTTGTTTGTTTATTTTGATACCAGTGATCCAACTCAGTTGGACCCTTGCGCTTGAGAGGCAGGTGCCGGAACCTGATAGGCCTATTTTTTAAAATTATGAAAATATCATTGCCAGGACAAATTATTAGGGACATTAAATAATACCTAATAATGGAAAATACTACGTACAATATGAGTACTACATAACAATGATAAGTGTTTTTCGGTACTTACAACTAAATTATTGTTTTCCATGTAGTAAAAAGAAAATAAAGAACTGATTTATTTGATTGAATAATTAATAGTTCTGAGGTAATTCTCATTCATTTCCCCATTACCTCCATTAAAATTCATAGCAGGACCCGGAACTTAGCTCAGTCGCACTGCACCTGTCTCGCACACACAAGGTCCTGAGTTTGATCCTGATACCTCCCCCCAAAAAAATTCATGGCAATAACTGCCCTGGATCCAGTAATTCTAGTTCTAAGAATGAATTTCAATGAAGCATTCAGGCTGTATCTTTAAAAATCTACAAGAATGTTTATCATATGGTTATAGAGTGAAAATGAGAAACAAGTTAACGGATAGTGATAGGGACAGACGCAAATAACCATGTAGTTACCACAGGAATTGTTTTTGTTTTTTGGCTTTTTGAGACAGGGTCTCACTATGTAGCTGAGCCTGACCTGGAACTCACTGTGTAGCCCAGGCTGGTCTCGAACTCACAGTGATCCTCCTGCCTCAGCCTCCCGTGTGCTGGGATTACAGACGTGAGCCACCAAGCCCGGCAGTTACCACAGGGATTTTGAACATTAACATCACTTAAAGTCATGTTAAAATGCCATTAGTTGTGAGAGACATTCTGAATCAGTTTTGCAAAGTAGGCTGTCTTTCTTTTTTGTGTTAAAGCCTTCATCCATTGAATAACATCGATTCCATGAACTTGTATTTTGAGGTGCTTATTTGAACAAACAAGAAATGATTTCTAAGTAAAGGTAATGCCCGTATAAGTAGAAATATAATTGCTCTGAGGACTAATCATCTACTATGTGATCATACAGGAAAGAAGTATAACCATCATCTGCAAACTCGAGGGCCACTACTAATTGCACATGGTTAGTTGTACATGATGCTAAAACCACAATACTCTGAATGACTACAGTTCGTCTGATCATATTTTACTCTGCATTTCCTCGTGAATCTTTTGACAATACTAGGACCTCTCCTGTGTATGTAGTTATCTCTCTTGTCAGCCTGCAGGGTTTAAGGCGAAGGTTCTTGTCTACACATGGCTTTGCATCACTCTTGGAACGTGGTTACTGCCTGCCCAGAATCTCTTCCTTTCTTCTGATCACAGAATTTCCCATCTCCCACCTCCACCACCATGCGTACTTCCATTGTAACTGCCTGTACTTCATTCTATGAGATTCTTGGGTGGTGACCAGTGGAGTACCCTGATCCCCTAGCTCAGGGCAGAGCTAGTAACTAGATGCGGGTATACACTGGAGGTGGGGATAGCAGGAAGCTCTCTTGCTCCTTCTGAAGTTGCTTTTCTGGGATGTGGAAGTCCAGATCTGCCTGAGGCATAACCTCATCTCCAGCTGGAGAAAAGAGTTTACAGTCACACCTCCCTGAAAGTACCCCATTTCATTTGATCTTGGAAGCTAAGCGGGATCGGGATTGATTTTACCACTTCAATGGGAACTGAAGAAAAGAATGTGGACAAAGGGCAGAGAGACTTCAAGGAAACTGATAAGAGTCCGAAAGATATGAATGAAGCCCCTGATCTGGAGTCAACTTGGCCTCACCTGGTGCATGCACCGGCCTGTGTGAACAGGACACCTGTCACTTTCAGCTGGGACAGTCCTGACTAGTCCACTCGGGATCATAAAAGGCAGACACAGGGCTCTGTATCCCTGCTCTCCAAGCCTTCTAGCTTAGGATATTTATTACCTTATTGCCTTGGAGGTATATAAGATTCAGTTTGCTAAATCCTTCTAAACTGCCAGTTCTTATTCTAAGGGGAAGAAATTGGTTTATTCTGTTTCATTCAAAATTAGAAAAACAAGTCATAATCTTTTTTCATCTTCGTAGGAAGTGACTTACCAGGAAAACTTGGTTCTTAACAAAACAGACTGTTCTTTGTATCTCTGCCTTCTATGACAGAGCTATAGTGACTTGATTTTGGTTTTTGTTTCAATGAAGCAAACATTAGACTCAACGTAAGTGTTTTCTTATAAGGAAACAAGTCATTCTAAACAAAGCACTAAAAGAACTGACTCAAACCAAATGCTACCTCCTTAATCATGATACGCCTCCATCCAGCACCCTGCACTTCCCATTTAAGCATCTACAACGTGCCGCCCTTCCTAGATGCCTGACACCCAGCTGAGCCCATGGATGGAAGTGATACTCATAAACCATTCTGAGCAATGCATGAGCTACAACCACATAGTAATGACGGCAAAATAATTGTCACTCGTGACATGGAAGTTTTCCTGCAGGGCCCAGGAAATAAAAACATCACGGATGGCTCTGAGTCAAATTAAGATCCAAGAGGTAATTCTTAAATTGGGGAAATTGCACATGTGATGATTTCAGTAAACAACTGTAAGTAAATTTAATCCCTCTTTGTCAACCTCTGTAGTCATTACTGGATCCTACTAACTAATAATAGAGCCATCCAAAAGAGCACCAAAAAGCTCAGAAATGCAGCATCCAGGGCCAGACCATGTCATATAATCCTCTTTATGGCTCATCATATTTCCTATGGGTTTTTTTCTCCGCTAAAATCCATTCAGTTTAAACCAGAACAAATTTCATAACCTATCTTGTGTGAGCCAGAATTTAAGGAGAATGTTTGTTTACAATCATACACATATTCTGTAGTATGTTTAAAAAAAATAGAACCAATATAAAATTTAGCATGCAAATGAAAATAATTTTTACTTTATTCATATAATTAGCATTAGAAGCTCAAAAGCACACCCTACATTACTGATGGAGAAGTGAAATTCTACTCTTTTTCCAAGTTCTAAAGAAAGGTACTGGAGGTGTTGGTCCACAAGGATTACAAAACGACATCAATTGGAAAATTGCCAATATTGGATGTGTGGGAAGCAATGGTGATGAAATACAGAGAACATAGGGGTGCACCCAAGAATAGTGACAAAAACAAGGTATTGCCCAACCTTGGCCTAGAGTGAACAGGTAGTTGAACACCCACTCGGTCCTGAGGCCACCAAGCAGCTGCTTGGCCAATATTTTATTTATGCCCTGCCCTGCCCTGCCCTGCCCTCTCTTAATTCAGACCCGTGTAATATCCTGCCCACTGGGCCACTCCCAGCACCTCTTGTAAGCAATGAAATATTAGGCCAGGCAAGCTAGAGGCCAGACGTAGCAAAGAAAAATGCAGGATGCCCAGTTAAATCTGAATTTCAGACAAACAAGTCATTTGTAAGTACAAGTATGTCCCGTACACTATTTGGGATAGACTTTTACTAAAAATATATCCACGCTTCATCTGAAATCCAAACATCCAATTTCAAACTACACACCTGTAATTTATCTGGCAGCCTTTAGACACTGTTGTCGACCACCTACTTCTTATCTATTCCCTTTCCTTCCTCATCACACCCAAATGTCCTCTGGGAAACAACCACCCCCATTTTCAGCCATAAGAGGGAGTCAACCCTGAATCTATGCTCAGCAATGAAAAGCAACCAGCAGTTACGCCTCGCAAGCACAAGGTCCCAAGTTCAATCCCCGGTACCAGAAAAAGGAAGGAAGGAAGGAAGGAAGGAAGGAAGGAAGGAAGGAAGGAAGGAAGGAAGGAAGGAAGGAAAGAAAGAAAAGCAATAAGCAGTTAAATAACAAGGCACTATTCCTATGTTCATTGTGGCGAGGAAAGCCTAAGAAAAGGATGTATGCCAGCTATACTGCCTTACACCAGGCCTTCCCTGCTCCCCTGGAAAGGCCAGAGAAGTGAGGAAGAAGGCAAGAGGTAGCAATAGCTGAAGATACTGATTTTGTGCTAAGCCATCGCGACACATCAATGCTGCATGGGCTATGAAAGCACAGGGGGGTTTTCATCATTAGCAAGATTCACCAAGCTCTCTAGGTTGGGTCTCCCCTACTCTGCCTTTTAAAAATATATATACACTCATAGCCTATGAGTGTATCCTTTCATTTTTAAGAAAGTACTATTGTCTAAAACATTCTAAAGGTATAAAAACTCCCATTCCCAAGCCATTGGATGAATAGTGAGCTGCATGTGTGGCCAACAGGGAAACTCAACTGAGCAAATACTATTCTAAGAAATAGCTGCAACTCAAGTCCAGTCTTAGTTCTTGGTATTGTTCATTGTTTTGCGTTACTGGCTAATTTTCTCCCAAGGAGTATCTTTTTCCATATAATGGAGCGGTGCATCCCTGCCAACAGGAAAAACAGCTGAGTTTCTGGAGGTTTGGAAAAATGGTTACCTAGATCAAGTCTCATTAGCTCAGACTTCAGCACCAGGAAATCTTAATCGGATGATACAAATCTTACAGGTCATTCTTCTCACAGTTCTCTGCCAGTATTTCAAGGAAAGGTTAAAATTCCCTTACTCGTACAGCGCTTTCAGCACTTTGAAGACCAAAAGGCTAAATAGTTTTTATTCCTTTCTCGATCAAAGAGATATTTGTCTTTGATCATTCAGCAGTCCCTCAGACTCACGAAAGTACTTCTTACACTCAATTTTCTCATCTTTTTATTTGGAATATTTATACTCTTACAGAGAAGGATCTCAGAGACAGTCAAAGATCTAGCTCAATACTTAGGTTAGGGAACTTGCAAGGCCAAGATAACCCAACCAGGACTTGAGTGCAGGTTCCAAAGCTCTCCTGGGACCTGTGGTTTTCTCAGCTTCACTCCTATGCTTCTTCATTCCCAAATCTGAAAAAGCGGTTGGTCTCAGCTGTTTTCCAGATGCCGGTAAGCTGTCACTCAACATCTTGATGACAACTGAAACAAAACCTTAAAAGATATCCTTCTATGCAGTGTGAATCGTTGATAAATATCTTTTTGATACAACTGGCACTAAATAAATGCAATAAAAGCCCCCATAAAATCTAAATTGGTGACATTACATGAGGGGAATTAAACAGAACAAAACAAGAAACAAAACAGTCAACCCTCCACTTCAGAAACTTGGAAATAAAAGAATGGAACAGTAAGAGGACACGTAAGCACAGGAAAATACCTGAAGGATATTAGAAGGAAATTTTCAGTAGGTCTTTTCCCTCATGTAAAAGATTTGCAATACAAATTATTTTTGGAATCAACTCTGGTATTTAAGTGAACCATAATTATGAGTGGTAATCTCAACATAACTTGTGAAAAAAAGTCTTAATTTTATTTCTTCCTCTCTCTCGCTCTGGCAATGAACAGGTAGACATAGAAAAAAGGTTTCCTACACAGGACAAGAAACCAGCAATTTTTCTTGGGGCAACTGCCAAAGACAAAGATCTAAAATTTTCAGAAGCATCCACTGTTTCCACTGGCCTTTGTGGCCACCTCAAAGGTAAGATACGCCTTTATCTGGGGACAAGATGATTAGAATTTCTTCTTGCTCTTCCTGCAAACCAGCCTGATCGTGTTCAGCTCATTGTATTTTCCAGGCAGCTACGAGGCAGAAATACAGGGCCAATGTTAGCTCCACTCATGTACCTCAGCCCTTCTACCTCAGTTGGGCCAGCAAACAGCAGTCTGCGCATCAATCAGGGTACCTCTGCCCCAGGATGAGCGGGAAGCAGTCACAACGCCTAAGGTGATGAGAACAGCTAATGACTCAGACGGCTAAACCCTCCCGGGTTCCAGAGTCATTGCACAGACCCAGGAAACCTGAAGTCACCCAGAGAATTAAGTCTTCTGTCACCTCACCCGTGTGTTTTCACAAAAAAAGCAACAAACTAAATTTCTCTTACTTATTCCTTCTTCGTTTCTATGATCCACTTAATTCTAAAAACAATCATAATTTAATAATGGAAAGAAAGCCAGGTGTGGTGGCACATGCCTGTAATCCCAGCACTCGGGAGGATGAGGCAGGAGGATCGCTGTGAGTTCAAGACCGCCCTGGGCTACACAGTGAGTTCCAGGTCAGTCTCGACTACATAGTGAGACCCTATCTCAAAAAAAAAAAAGCTATCAGTTTCCCAGAAAAACTCCTTTGTCAAGATCTCTTCCCACACAAAATTTGGTCATCGTGTCAGGAATGGTGGGACACCCCTGTAATCCCAGCACTCTTGGACCCTGAGGCACGATGATGCCAAGTTTGAGCCTATGTTGGTCAAATTATTGAGATCCTGTCTCAAAATTTAAAAAAATAAGTCACAGTTGCTGCACAGGTCAAGCTAGTGGAAGGCAAGCCAGGTCAAGCCAGGTAAGAGCTGTTCCCATACACCTGAGGCCAGAATAGAGGAACAGAGTGAAGACTGACTGACATATTCCCACATTCTCTGCGTACCACCAAATCACAGAGGCAGAAGGTAAGCTTGAATAAAAACAAAACAAAACAAAACTACTTTCCACTATCTCTAAAAGTGCTATTGTAAATGTAAGAATTGCATGTTTCTAAAACTTCCTTACTTTCAAACAAGTTTTAGACATTTCTCTGTTTTTGTTTTGGTTTGGTTTGTTGTTTTTATTCAGGATCTGTAGGTAGGCCTTGCTTAAAATCCAGAATTGTAGGATTCCTTGACTCCTTTTTATTTTTCTAGTCTGGGGGGTCTAACCCAGGCCCTGGAGCATGCTAGGCAAGACAGCTGCCACCGAGACAAACCCCCTTCCTGGATTCTTACAGACACCACCAGCCAAATCAATGACACTGTGATGAACACCACCCTCCACAGAAAGTTTGGATCGAGTAACATTTCGGCTCTCATTTACCCAGTTGCTAAAAAAGGTATTTCAAGACTTTACATATAAACTGCGAATATAAGAACTAGTGGATATATGTCATCATCAGAGCAAGCTCAAGGTGACCAGCTGTCCTCTGAGACAAAGACCTTCAGGTACAGCCTGCAACGCAAACAGTCCATCTCCTCGGATGAGATATATTCCCTCTGTATTTTCTCAAAGACAGAAAAGAGTCTCACTTCTATTGTCCTTCTTAAATGTGACCAGAGCACCAATCTAGACTTAGGAACAAGAGAGGCCATTAACACACACAGAGGGAGACAATAATTGTGCCAATCCTACTCAGTACACCCTGACTCCCTGAACAGCAGCCTCCTGCCTGCCAGGGAGCCGTAAAGCACTGCGTTTACTCTTTAAGTTAAGCATCTTCTTCAAACGTCACTTTTACTTACTTACTTACATGTGTACTTGTTTTTATAATCATAATAAAGTCTCTCTGCACTTGCTAACTTGTCCCTGGCCCCACACCCCTTCCTGCACAGTTCTGACTCCACAGAAAGAGACAAGGTAATTTCTAGTTTATAAATGCCGAAAACTGGACCTTGCTGATATTATGTGACTTCACTGAGAGGCACAGCCATGATTCAAACCAGAACGTCTGACTACAAAACTCATGGATGGGCCGGGGACTTAGCTCAGTGGTTCTGCTGCCTAACCTTATAAGCACAAGGACCCGAGTTCTATCCCTGGTACCAAAAAAACAAAAACACATGAAAACCCCTAAACTCACGAGTACCCTAGGATTGTGCTCTGTCACTGACGACCAAGGAACGAACCTATCCATGTGCAGTATTCGGACACAGCCATTAGGCCCGGGTTTCTACTTTTAAAGCAACAGAAGCAGAGTGGCGAATGTAGCTCAGTGGTAGAGCTCCTGAGGCCCCGGCTTCTCTCTCAGAGGGAGGCAGACAGGGAGAGACGGATGGGGGAAAGAAGGGAAGAGAGGAAGGAAAAAGAAAGATACAGAGGAAGGAAGGAAAGAAAAGAGAGAGAGGAGCAGGCAGTAGAGGGAAATTGCTGTTGTCAACAGTAGAAGCCACTGAAAACGATTTTGCCCTTAAAATAAACGGGAAAAGTGACCCAAATGTCCACAAGCAGATAAACAGATCACAAAATGAGGTCCATCTGTGCTGCGCAACATCATTTGGCCATGAGAGGAACGAAGCACATGGTACAACACCGACGAGCCTTGAAGCCCAAGTGTAATGGCAGAGCTCAGAGGGCCTAACCTGGCTGGCTTCCACACGCCTCAAACGAAGGTGCTGCGTCCCACAGACTGTCCGGTGGGTGCAGGGGGCCAAAGGCCTTAAAGGCTGAGAGGCTGGAGGTGACACCTAGATGGGTCCACAGGGCAGGACGAAGTGGCGAGTGGATGGACAAGATGCAAAGGCGCTCCAGAAGGCAAAAGCTCTGCCCAGTGAACCGCTGGCATACGGGTGGGATGCAGGAAGTAAACTTGGGTGAACAGGGCAGATGCTGGGGCTGGAGCGGTCAGCACCAGGCAGGAGGCCAGCCCTGAAGGATGTCACACTAGGCAGAATTCCGCAGTGGGGAAGGAGAAGATTAGCCCGACTGGGGTGCACAGGAGGATGAAGTCTGAGGCCCAGAGGCTGCAGTCCACAAAGGAATGACAGACACACGGAGCAGGAATGGAAAGGAAGGAAGGAAAGATGAGATCCTGAAGGGGGGTCGGGGAGACGCCAAACACCAGGGCCTGTGGGAGGGAAACAAGGCCAGCCAGGAGCGACTGGTGACTCTACATCCAGACTGCCTGGGCTTAAGTCCTTTAAAGCATGTGAATACTCAGGCCTCAGTTTTCTGAGTGAAGGGGTCGACGTAAGTTTGTTATTCAGTCGCTGGGATAATTAAGGGACAGTGTGGGCACAATGCCGAGCCCGGCACGCATAGTATTACGTGTTCTGCTGGATAAACGTACTGAAGTGCATACTAAGAGCTCTGCGACCCACTTCTAAAGACAGCAGCAGCAACAAGGGAGCTTCATTACCTCCCACCAAAGCTTCCCTTTTCTCTCATTCTTCCCCATTCATTCATTCCTCAGGTCTAGGAAGAATTAGCCAGCACTAGGCTACTTCAAGGATGGGTCTTCTGAGGAAGGGACCAGAGAAAAGAAAAAGGAGGGCTGGGGATTTAGCTCAGTGGTTCCGCTGCCTGCCTTGCAAGTGCAAGGATTCGAGTTCGCTCCCCACTACCAAAAAGGAAGGAAGGAAGGAAGGAAGGAAGGAAGGAAGGAAGGAAGGAAGGAAGGAAGGAAGAAGGAAGGAAGAAAAGGGATTGTCGCTGGTTAAAGCCCATGCATAATAAACAGCTGAATGCCATGCTTGGTAACAAGCCCAAAGAACAAGCCAGGCTGCGGGCACTCCCAGGAACATGCACGCCTTCACCCACACCTGCCAACCCCAGGCCCTCCTGAGACCCTAGAGGACACCCTTCAGGCCTGGCCACCACACCTCCTCTCTCCATTCCTGTCCCTCACAGCACAAAGCAGTATGGAGGTCAACCTGCATGGACAGGGCTGGTCAAAAACATCTGAAAGCTCCAACATAGAAGAGGAGAAAAGAGGGGAGACCCTTGTCTTTCCAGCAGGGGTGGGGGGACACATTCTGTGACCTGGATCAAACGGGGTGAGCACGGATTAGCAACACAGAGCTGCGTTCCGCCCTCACCCCCACGTGCTTGTGACAGTGTGTCCACAACAGTGCTGGCATACAGTGCACTGGGGACGGATATTCAGAATACATTTAAACTATCATGCAAGGGGAACAGGAAAAAATTTAAAACCAAGACACACCATGTAAAGGTACAAGATCCCAATGATGAATGTGACTCTACTGTTTACCTTAAACTTAATGGAAAAAAATTAAAAATAAGTAAAATATCATGCAAATGCAATGTATTTTTAGTAACTGGACTTGTTGGATCTCATTTTCTTTGGATAATTACTGAAAAATCTCCCTTGAAAATGATAAAAGCTCAAATGAAACAAGAATTCAATTTATTAAAATAATGCTCTGCCTGGCGTGGTGGCGCACACCTGTAATCCCAGCACTTGGGAGGCTGAGGCAGGAGGATCACTGAGTTTGAGACCAACCTGGACCCTGGAC
>NW_022900949.1:68553930-68567090 GCF_012274545.1 Fukomys damarensis | reverse complement strand
AAAAAAAATTTTTTAAAGAATAATTACTAAGCAAACAGGTAAATAAACTGTAGTATAGCCATACAATGAAATAATATATTTAGTACTCTCTCACTACTGTCATAGAAAAAACATTTTTGGTTTTGGGAGTGCGGAGGGGAAGGCTGTGAAAGCAGCACATGTGGGGAAAAAATAATTTTAACCATAGTTTTCTCAGTGCACATGTCTAAAGGACAGAACCAGAACCAAGAAGGGGTGCACCTGCTGGGGAGATGAGCAGGACCAGGGACAGAGAGTCTGTCATTTTGGCCAGACGTCTAAAGCATGCATCCATGGACAACTTGAGCAATTTTTTTTAATTAAAAAAAAAAACAGGGCAAGGGATTTAGCTCACTGATTCTGCCACCTGCCTCACAAGTGCAAGGTCCCGAATTCAATCCTCAGTAAAAAAAAAAAAAAGTCACCATTTATGAGCAAACTAAACCTGGTTTATAATTGTAAATTCCTCTCTTTATTCTGTTAAGGGGACACACTACACTACATTACCAGCCCTTTTAATTTTTATTTGGACACAGTGTCTCACTAGTTAGTAATTTGCCCAGGCTGCGCTTGAACTCTTTTGGGGGGGGTTGCTTTTTTTTGTTTTGTACCAGAGATCGAACTCAGGTCCTTGTGCTTGCAAGGCAGGCGGGAGAACTACTGAGCGGCCCTGTGGTGGAACTTTGGATCCTTCTGCCTTAGCCTCCCTCCCACTACCACAGTGCCGAGGTTATAGGCATGTGCCACCACACCTGGCATTTTCCTGCTCCTCTGAGATCTGCAAAGATAAGCCTTATGAAATCTGTGTGACCTTAAAGGACATGTAAAGAATAAAAGAGCTCAAGCCAAATTTTAAAATGAGGATAGTAATAATGAATATGTGATTTAGAATGTGATGATCCTAGGAGAATAATTTCTTTGGGGTTTATATGGCTCAATTTCCTTGCAATTTTGTTTGTGGATGATGGTGATACCATTCAGAATGGATCTGAGGCTGTGCTTCAACACTTGTGACTAGTTCCTCTGACATCTCTGTACTCACTACTGACACAGTTAATCTGCTGAAGGACAGTATTTTTGAGATCTCAAACTCCCCTATTACTGTGCGTACTGAAAACTCCTTTGAAAACTAAGCAGATAATCGGAGACTATCCGAATTGGGTGGGGTGGTGCATTTCCACTGAGTGGAAATGACCAGGGAAAAAATGAATATAATGGATTATTCCCAGTTATTTTTCCTCTCTTGGATCATCACTGTTCAGCTTGAGGAAGTGATTTTTTTTTTCTTTTTTTTTGGTACCGGGGATCAAGCTCGGGACCTTGTGCTTATGAGGCAGACAGCGGAACCACTGAGCTAAATACCTGGCCCAAGGAAGTGATTTCTTATAATTTATAGTCAAACTAAGAAGTCATATACTAAGAATAAAATATATTCCAAAGTGAAATATACTTTATAAGTAACTATTATGCTATGATAAGTACCTTTATAAGTACAGTAATACACAGTATGAGCTCAATAAATATATATTAGAGTGTTGCATAGGAAAGAATCACCAAATTATCTAAATAATGGATCATTTATATTTATATACATGTATATAGTTATATAGTTATATATACATATAACTATATATATATATAATTTTTCTTTCAGAAAATATTAATTGAACCCCTACTGTGAGCATCAGGCTTAGATCCAGGGAGTGAAGAAATATAAAGAGGTAAAATCTGTTTCTTGTCTTAAGAAAATAAAGCATAAGCATTCTCTATCAGGGCAAACAGTGAAAGGTTGTCTTTTTTTCTTTTAGGTTGTCTATTATTTCTAAATTCTATCTCAAAGGAAATTAAATGGTTACATCTGATCTAAAAGTATCCATTTCTATCTCTAACCACCTAGTGGCATTTATTATTTCAACAGCATGTTCACCATCAGAACTTATCTCAAATATTCACTGGGAAGTGTGTGCTAAGCCAGAGCAACATAACACAGAGGGCCTCATTCTCAGAGGTGACAAACTGCGGAAATGAAATAAACCCATTCTTTTAACAATAAACCTTACCCAACATTTTAATGGACAGTAGAAAAGATTAAGTGCCAATTACCCCTACAGAATAAATTACAATGGGGATCTGGAGTAGGAGGAGATTCCTCCCTGCTGGTAGGTCCAATGAGGTGTTTGAGAGGAGAAGACGTTGGCTAAATCTTAACAGAACAACTACAGAGGTGAAGGGTATTCCAGGCAGGGGAGAGAAATACAGTCTACTCTCTTCATTAGAAATCCATGGAGAAGCAGCCACTGTGCCTGAATGCAGTGGCCATGAACATAAATTGGAGAGAAAACTGGACAAGCTGTATTTATGGTGCTTTCTTCAGGCCTGTTTATTAACATGCATTCCCCCAACCAAAAAAAAAAACAATTCATCCACTGTCATGTCTGCATAGGCACTGACATGAAAGTGACTGAAAAACGCACAAGCCCCCAAGCAGAGTGCAATATTCTGACACTTATTTGTTACTGATGTTGTTGTTGTTGTTTTTAGACAGAGTTTCGCTCTATAGTTCAGGCTGGCCTTGAAAACTCACTATGTAGCCCAGGCTGGCCTTGAACTCACAGCGATCCTCCTGCCTCAGCCTCCTGAGTGCTGGGATCACAGGTGTGCGCCACCACGCCCAGCTGCCACTAGTATTTTTAAAGAGTTCATATGAAGGGCAATGACTTCTGCATAACACTAGCTCTTGACTTTGGACCCTTAACCAAACATTATAAATGACTCCTTGCCTCTTCTTCTCCTCCCCACACCGCCTGTATTTCTTTTCTCGATTTCTCTCTCCATCCTTCTCAGTACAAGTTAAAAAAAAGAAAAAAAATCAATGCCACAAGTCTGTACATTTAAATGCAGCCCACATGACATTTCCTTCGCATTTAATTGCTTCCATACAATTTATATCCGCTAGTCACGCTAGACCCCAGATTATTAAACATGCTCTTTACAAAGAAGCCCTTGTCCTATAATAACCCCCATAAGCAAAGTTCAGGAATTATGGGCAAGACCCAGCCGGCTGACGGATGAAACAAACAGGTTTTTAAATTCACCCAAAGCAGACTTCGAGGCGGAAACAACTCAAAGCCAGCCACTCTAGCATCAAGCTCGAGAGAAAAACTGCAGCAGTAACTCAAATGGAGCGACCCTGGCGTCTCCACACCTCAGCAAGGGTGCAACCCACTGGCTCTAACTCTTTAGGGCACACACCCAGGAGAGGTGCAACTGGGTCAAACAGAATTTCTATTTTTAGTTTTTTGAGAAATCCCCATACAGACTTTTACAGTGGTCCTGCCGGGTTACAACCCCACCGACAATGAAGGAGGGTTCCCTTTCCCCCACAGCCTAGCTGCCGGTTTCTGTTGTGTGGTTTTCTGTTGTTGCGTGGTTGTTTCTGTCGTGGGCTTTTCTTTGACTTTATTGGTATATGCCTGGTTGTTTTCCGTCTCCTTTCCTTCCCTCCTTCCTCTCACTCCTGCCCTTTTCTGCAAAGTCTGCCACCCTGTTTCACACTATACTGATAGACGCACACTCATGTTTACAGCAGTGCAATTCAAAAAAAAAAAAAAAATCAACGAAGCCCTAGAAACAGCCTAGATGCATCAGCAAACTGAAATTGTGTTATCTCTACACAATGAACACTCTCCAGCCAGAGAAGAACAAAACTGGGTTATTTGCAGGAAAATGGATAGAACTTGAGACCATAATATTAACTGAGATATGGCACAGAAAGTTAGATACTGCACTGTTTCTCTTATATGAAAGACCTAAATCGTAAATATATAAGAGTAAGATAACTGTGAGAGAGCAAGAAATAAAAAGCCAGACTTTTTGGAGATACAGAAAGAGTCAGGGAGAGGAGGGAAAGATGAGGGTTAAAGGAACTGAAAATAATCCAGATATGCTGTATACACGTATCAGTTCCCCCAAATGAACGTAACTAGTAATGCATACATTGTAAGCGTACACTAATAATAAAAAAAGAAAATTAAAACAAAACGTCTGCAATCAGATACTTCACCTTTGGTCCACAATGAATAGTCATCATGCAATGCCACCTAAAGACACCCAGTTCCATTCTTTCTGGTTTCTAGACAGCCTATTTCGAAAAGTTCTAGTGGTAGCCTACAAAACTGCTCTTTGAAAACACTTTCAAATGAATAAATTCTTTTCTTTATTCCTTTTGTCTGAAGATAGGGTCTTCCTGTATTGTTCAGGCTGGCTTTCAACTCGCTATGTACCCCAGACTGGCCTCAAACTTGCGGCAACCCTCCTGCCTCAGCTTCTCTAGTGATGAGATTATAGATGTGTACCAACATGCCGGGCCTTTCCTTATTTTCCTGAATAGACTAAAGTTACCACTTCTGTCCTCCTACAAACACTCAGGCAGCATTTCTGGTCTTGTCTCATACTGAAGGACATCTAAAACATCTCAAGGTCTTGGCAAGGGATTTAGCTCAGTGGTTCCACCACCTGCCTCGTAAGTGCAAGGTCCTGAGTGCAATTCCCAGTACCAAAAAAATAAATAAATAAAAATCTTAAGGTCTTTATAAATATGTATTTCTGCACACTTGGATTTAACCCACTAGCTCCTCAAGTCCCCAGAAGTTCACCTTTAAACTTTTACAACTGTGGAGGAGCACACGAGTTCCTGGACCGCCTTCACTCAGTCTACTTTTCACAAAAACTGTGCCTAATTTTCTTTCAAAATCGCTCTACACAACATTTTTCACCTTCTCCACTTATCAGGTAGGTGCCTCTGAAACAGGAGAAAATTTTTTTTAAAAAACAACTTTTCATTTCACTCAGTCTCTTCTCAGGCTCAAAGACCACTCAAGACAAAAGCAAAGCAATCTGAACTACTTACCAGATTCCACATAGTCACATCTTAGAGAACTTATTAAAATTTCTGTAATTTCACTCTTAGCTGGTTTTCGTAAAATGTTTTTGTGTATGAATAAATGTGAGAATGAATACAGACCACATACTATAACCTGTAGAAGGACATACATAATATGTCTTAGAAACTGACAGATGAAAGCATTCTACTTAGAGCCAATAAACTACTCTTGGTCTATTATAATTTCTTTTAAATTCCTAGCTGGGTATGGTGGCACATGCCTGTAATCTCACACTTGGGAGGCTGAGGCAAAAAGATCACAGCAAGTTTGAGGCCAGCCTGAACTACATAGGGAGACCTTTTCTCAAAAAAAAAAAAATCCTAAGCTAACAGTAAAAATGGTCACTGTTGTCTTATTGTTACTTGCTACACAGATATATTCTTTATTGTAAAAGCCTAGGCAGAGATGGACATATTCAGCGTCATAATACTTTATAAATCACATCACTGGCAAATCAAACAAAGGTAAGTTTTTTAAAACATTCATTTAGAAGTTCACATTTACATTTTGGAAATAAATGCCTGCTATTTTAACGACATTCAATATTATTAATATTATTCCGTGTCCTTTTATCTTGTCCTACTAAAGAACGTTTTTGTTTTTGTATTGGCAGGCATTATTCTCACTGTACAAAACGGTGTTTTAAAAACCCATTTGCAATCCGTGTCAGTAAGTGTGACCTCTTCCTTCAGTGGAGGCAGCCCTATGGTATCAATTTATATCACCAAGCTCACGTAGAGCTGGTTTTCAGCAGCACTCAAACTTAGGCTCCATAAGACCTCAGCCAGTCACCAACATGTTTACTAGGCCACAAAAGGTCCTTCTTCCAAGAACTTTTTTTTGGTACCGGGGATCAAACTCAGGTCCTTGCACTTGGGAGGCAGGCGGCAGAACCACTGAGCTAAATCCCTGGCCCCAGGTTAAGTGTTAAGAGTTCTGGGGGTCGGGGATTTAGCTCAGTGATTCCGGCAACTGCCTCCCAAGTGCAAGGTTCTGAGTCCATCCCGGACACCAAAAAAAAAAAAAAAAACTTAACCTGCTACTGACGTTTTGCATGCTTTAGTTAGCCAGACCACGCACCCTTATTCACACATCTGAAGTGAGCTGGACCCTGCAATCTGTGTACAACTGGGTAATTCGAGACCTTTATTGCTTTTCAATCAATTAACTAGAGCTGGCCAGTTAGTAGTGACTTACTTCGTTATAGCTAATGATTGTTTAAAAGGTTGTGATGTTCCAACCCTAGCTCTATTCATCTGGCAAACTTTCAGGCAAAAACATAAAACAATTTGGGATCTTTAAAATCATTTCTTTAATGTTGACACTCCAAATTACCCATAATGACCCTACAGTGGTCCCTTAACTTGCGAGCTCAATCAGTTCCTTAGGGCTGGTTGTAAATGAAGTTAATACAGCTGAGGTCTGAATGTTTAGCTGGGTACATGCTATCAAAAACAAGAGGCAGATGAACCTTGCATTCACCCAATTAATCCAAGTTGTTCATGTTTCAGGCCAGTTGTAACTGTACATGTTACTCTGCCCCTACTATTAGGTATCTGTTAATAATTACTGACTACTTAATGATTATAAAAATGTAGGCAACAGGCAAATACAAAGAACAATGGCTCCACTGTGTACAGATCGGCTTGAATCCCTCGGATCTTCACTGAGAACTCAGCTTTCCAAAGTTGTGCCAAAAGCACAACCCTGCCATCTTCATACTCAGAATGCAGACATGTAAGATCTAACTCAAGCTGAACTCTTCTTAGACCACAGATAGGATAACTAAAGCTAGTTTTCTTTAAGCTAAGAAAAGATTACATATTTAAAATATAGTTGGTTACACCTTAACTCAAAGTAACTGATCCTTTCTCCATTCCTCTGTTTTTTTTTGAGACAGGATCTCACTTTCTAGTGCAGGCTGGCCTTGAACTCACTGGCTTTGAACTCTCAGTGATCCTCCTGCCTCAGCCTGCCAAGTGATGGCATGACAGGCATGTGCCACCATGCTTAGCTCCCTCCTTTCTTTCAACTTGTCCTACAAACTTTTATGTTAAAATGCACAAGTAGTCAAATATGTTAGATGCTATAATTAGGTATGAAGAATCCACATCTATTCGCCTAAAGTTCCATATACAGGCTTGCTTTTCACACAGTACGAAAAACAAAGACCCGCAGAAGTACAGACAATTGTACCAGAGAATGTGTCTTCAGAAAAAAGTAATGTGTTTATGGTTCTTAATCCCTCCTACTAGATTCACATGTTTATACAAATCCCAAACCTGTAACAAGGCCACCAGGTGCTTCTAAATGAGCAAAATGCAATAGAAGAGCCCTTTAAAAGCACAAGTTTGAACTAATGTACCCAAACTCATACCGATTTGATAAAATCAAATATGGCCCTAAGAGTTTACCTACATTAATCCCAGATCCCCTTTGCCAGGGATCAGTCAGTTCTGGCAAACAGAAACAAAGATAGAAAAGATAAGCAGGTATCTGAAACTGAAGTTACGTAATATTCTGAACTGTGATTTTTTTTTGGGGGGGGATGTACCAGGGATCAAACTCAGGACCTTATGCTTGCAAAGCAGGCAGCGGAACCACTAAGCTAACTCCCCAGCCCCTGAACCATGAATTTTTAACTGATAATCCCCAAACAGAATCTGCTTTTTTTATAGCTATAATTTAGCGTGACACGGCCCAGCACTAGAAGTCCTATGTGCTACAAACTGTAACAAATATTTTACCACAGTGAAGAAACTGTAATTTTCCTCAGAGTGATTATCATATCAATTAGTGTAATATTTTTACACAAATCTCCTAACTTCTCTTGGTTGGTTAGTAAAACAATGATTGCAGACGCTGCTTTATTAGGACATTATATATGCAAATGTGTGGTCCTTCTCCACAGCATTAGACCCACAAAATGAGAGCACACAGACTATACAGGAATTTGTGGGACTGTATGGGAACACGTCGTCGACACCTATCTAATCAAGATTCTTTCTTCACTTTTCCTTTTCCCAAAACTAAGTTACTAAATTATCACATAACTTAGTGCCTCAGACTTCTACCTCTGTCCTACCCCAGGAAAGAAAATGTCCCAGCTCTCACCTTCCTTGACCCCTGAGAAGAACACCAGAGCAAACCATCCCCTCTTCCAGAAACACTCTCCCATGGCTTCCGGTGCCACTTTCCGGATTTCTTCCTACCTCTCTGGCACCCCCAACAAGGCCTTATATCCCCCATCAATATGTGACTCTGTTTTGTTTTTTGCAAAAGCCAATCTACAGCTACACACGACTTGGTCCTCAGCAGACACAGAGATTAAGGTCACCTCATTGTCAAAACAAATGACTGGAGCCATTTTTCCATGACATGCTACATAGAAGACCCCAAAAACTCCACCAAAAGACTTTTAGATTTGATAATCAAATTCAGTGGCATAGCTGGATACAAAGTCAATACTCAAAAGACAACAGCCTTCCAGTACACAAATAACAGTCTCACAGAGAAATTAGCGAAACAATCCCTTCCACAATAGCATCCAAAAGAATGAAATACCTAGGAATCAATCTAAGGAAGGCAGTAAAATATCTCTACAATGAAAAACTACAGTACTGTGAAAAAGGAGATTGAAGAGTGTTATCAAAAAATGGAAAGATGTCCCTTGTTCTTGGATAGGAAGAACCAATAGTGAAAATGACCATATTTCTGAAATTGTTACACAAATTCAGTGCAATCTCCATCAAAATCCCAATAGCATATCTCACAGAATTAGAAAACACAATCCTAAAATTCATTTGAAACAAGAAGAGACCTAGAATAACAAAGGCAATTCTGGGAAACAAAGGCAAAGCAGCGGGTATCACAATCCCTGACTTTAAATTATACTACAAAGCTACAGTGATAAAAACAGCATGGTGCTGGCAAAAGAACAAACCTGAGGGCCAATGGAACAGACTAGAAAATGCAGAAACAACCCAGACATAACCTTATCTTTGATAAAGGAGCCTTTCACTAGAAGAAAGAGAGCCTCTTTAATAAATGCTGCTGGAAAATATGCCGAAGATTGAAACTAGACCCATATCTTTCACCATGCACTAACCTAAAGTCGAAATGGATCAAAGATTTAAATATTAAAACAAATACACTAAATCTGCTGGAAGAGAGAATAGGGAGAACGCTTAAAGACATAGATGTGGGCAAAGACTTCGTGAATGTGCGGAAAATACTACAAAGAATCAACAACTGGGATCTCATCTTATTAAGAAGCTTTTGCACAGCAAGAGAAACCACCAACAGAGTGAAGAGACAACCCACTGAGTGGGAAAAATTTTTTGCTAGCTATTCAGCTAAAGGACTGTCATCTAGACTATAAAAAGAACTCAAGCTGGGGATTTAGCTCAGTGGTGCCTCCTAAGTACAAGGTTCTAAGTTCAATCTGATACAAAAAACCCTAAAAAAAAAAATCAGACCTCCCAAATTTAATGACCCATTGCAAAATGGGCATCTGAAACAAAAAGGCATTTCTCAGATAAAGAATTAGAAATGGCAAATAAATATATGAAAAAAATGTTCAACATCACTGGTCATTCAAGATGCAAACTGAAACAACGCTGAGATTCCATCTCATTCCAGAAAGCATGGATACTATCAAGAAATCAACCAACAAACGCTGGAGGGGCTGGAGGGAAGAAGGAACCCTTCTTCACAGTCAGTGGGAGTACAGACTGGTGCAACCACTGTGGAAATCAGTGTGGAGATTCCTCAAAAAATTAAAACTAGAGGTTTCATTTGACCCAGCTGTACACACCTCTTCTTTGCATCTTCCCAAAAGAATTAAAAGCATCATACCACAGCAATATATGCACACCGTATAGCAGCACAGTTTGTAATAGCTAAATATTGGAAACAGCCCAAATGCCCCTCAACTGACAAGCGGATAAAGAAGATGTGAGTTTTTTACCCAGTGGAGTACTACTCGGCCATAAAGAAGGATGAGCTTCAGACATTTAAAGCTAAATGGATGCACCTTGAGACCATACTCTTAAGTGAAATAAACTGACATGCGTTTAAATACCACATTGTTTCTCTGGTGTGAGAAATTGAATGTGGAAAGAAAGACTGAGATGTGTAATGGATGTTGGGAAACGGTAAGAAAGAGCTCAAATGGGAAGGGGAACAAAGGACCGAGAGAGAAAGGAAGGGAGGGACAAGAAAAATGTGAAAATAGAAGAAAAAAATGGAAACGAGGCTTTTATACACAGGGAGGAGAGAGGACGTGAGCAGGGAATGGGATAAAACAAAATACAAACAAATTGTAAAAGTCTTAAGTCAAGTCATACATATACATACCAGGGATTTAGCTCAGTGGTTGCACCACCTGCCACACAAGCACAAGGGCCTGAGTTTGATCCAAGTACCAAAATACAAAACAACACACACACGTGTGTGTGTGTGTGTGTGTGTGTGTGTGTGTGTGTGTGTCTAGTGGGGGGCACTTTTAATTTTCATTTTATATTCTTCCATGCTGTTTGAGCTTTTTCATAAGAACATGTATTACTTTTGTAATAAAAACTGGCTTTTTCTTCCTGCAGTGCTCGGGATTAAACCCAAGCCTTCATACTGAGCTGCACCACAAGTATGTTTTGTTTTGTTTTGTTTGAGACAGAGTCCTATGTAGCTCAGGCTGGCCTTGAACTCATTATATAGCCCAAACTGGCCTGAAACTGGCACCAATCCTCCTGCCTTGGCCTTCCAAGTGGGAGGCACAGTAACACCATGCCTGGCTTTTTTCTTTTTTCAAAAACAAGGTTCTATTAAATTGCTAAATTGCCCAGGCTGGGCTTGAATTTGCAATCCTCCCACCACAGCCTCCCAAATTCTGGGATTAAAGACATGTTCCACCACACCCTACTAAAACTACTGTAGCCTTTTCTTTTCAAACAAACCCCCAAAATAAAATCATCGGTAAAAATCACCTCTGTTCATTTTAGCCACACTTATCATTTGCTTGATTTGATGATTACCACAGTTGCTATCTTGTGTTGTGGTTGTTTTGTTTTGTTTAAGATAGATTCTCAGTATGTAGTCTAGGGCAGCCTGCTCACTATGCAGCCCAGGCTGGTCTTGAACTCAAGGAGCTCCTCCTGCCTCAGCCTCCCAATAAGATTAGAGATGTATGACACCATGCCCAGCTGCTGCTTTAGTTTCTGAACACCTAGGACAAGAAATGTTTCTCATAGGAAAATTGGGCAAAAGACAGATATTTAAGATCTTAATATTTGCACAAAGTCCTTAATAAAGGAATATTTTCAAAATAATGCAGGGCCAGGGATTTAGCTCAGTGGTGCCACTGCCTGCCTCGCAAGTGCAAGGTCCTGAGTTCGATTCCTAGTACATCCTCATCATCATCACCACAATGCACGTGTATTTTCTTCTTGTCACCATGTTCTGACTTCTGAGTCTGTAGCTGGCAATGTCTGCAGGTAGACGTGACACAAAAAAGAGCAGAAACTGGATTGATCTACAGTGTTCAGAAATAAGGTACATACACCAAGCCATATTTTTCAAATGACTTAGTGCAGGGTCTACAAAAACAAAATATTTCATGTGCCTAAAATACATCAGAAACAACCTTTGCACCATAGAATTTGTTTTCCTTAACGACTCCTTCCTCAGCCTCTGACATCAATTATTTCTAAGTTAATGAAAGGTATGACTGATTGGCTGATTAATACAGAAAAGCCAGTTATAAGGATAGCTGAAATGGCAAGTCAGATAGGAAACGGACAGAATTGAGAGGGAACAAAATCAGACATTCTCAAACTATTGAAGTAAACACCAGTGCTTTTAATTTCAATTCAGTATTTTCAAGACCAGTTTGTAGTCCTATTGTGCGTGGCTTTACATAGCTCAGACCACATGGATTCACCACAGAATTTATTCCACAATTTCACTCACCCAGAGCTCGGAGGTCACAGCAATGTCATTTGTTTTTAAGGCTGTTAGATTTTTTTTAATGACAGAAATATCATTTACTTTTTATTTATTTATTTTTGGTACCAGGGAGCGAACTCAGGTCCTTGTACTTACGAGATAGGTGGCGGAACCACTGAGCTAAATCCCTGGCCCACAGCAATGTCATTTTGCTATAAAAGTTTCCCAACACCCTTGACTTCCACATCCGGGACACCATAGGCAAAGCTACATCTGCTGCCAGCCCATGGGCCACGCTTTCAGTAGCGTGGAGCAACAGGATTTGTCAGCTCGCACTGGCTGCCACCCATTCCAGTTGATTTGGTGCAGTCTAACGGGTCCACACATCTGCCAGACTGTGCAGCACCCTTGTATAGGGAGGCCAGGTAGACTGAGAGATGGGACAGCAGATGACAGAGGACTTAGAAAAGAAGCTGAAAGGTAGACAGGAGCCAGAGAGCTGCTGGTCTTTGTGCAACAAATATTTCTGGATATAGTATTAACTATGGTTCTCCCTAAATAAGAGATCCCGAAAAAAGTATTTCCCATTTTCTTCCCTCTAATAGTATTTTAGCACATATGGTTTTAATTTCTACAAAGACAAAGAAGCCTGGTGTAATGGCATACATCTGTAATTCCAACACTCTGGGAGGCTGAGGCAGGAGGATTACAAATTCCAGCCCAGCCCAGGCAACTTAGCAACTCAGTGAGACCCTATTTGAAAAAATAAGTAAAAAACGCTGGGGGATGTAGCTCAGGTACTGGATTCAATCTCGGTACAAGAAAGGGGGGCGGGGAGAGGAGAGGAGGAGAGGGGAGAGGGGAAGCGGGGGAGGAATAATTTAAATGCCCATCACCAGTAGACCAGTGAAAAATTACATATAGCTGAACACCGGAATATTCCTGTAGTTCTTAAGCAAATGTCTATGTAAAAAAAAAAGTAGTAAACTGTGAGATCTATTAAGTGCAAGAAGGAAGGTGCCGAACAGTGTGTATAGCACACTACCTTTTACGCTGTACTGAGAATGCACTAGGTGGTGATATGCTATAGCGTATGTATTCACATAATTTCTCTGGAAGACAAAAAGGACTAGGGGAGGAGGGTAAAAGAATATATACACAATACGTGCCTGGTAACCGTTGAAGTATTTCCTCATTTACATGTGTTTATCACTTATTCCCCTTACCCACTAAAGATCCCCACATCCCCTCCCCCTC
>NW_022900949.1:68541422-68553881 GCF_012274545.1 Fukomys damarensis | reverse complement strand
CCCCTCCTTTCTTTGCTACCAGAGATTGAACTCAGGACTTTGTGCTTCTCGGGCAAACGCAGTGCCACTGAGCTAAATCCCCGCCCTATTTTTATTAGTTTAAAGAAGTCATCCGAAAACTTGTGAGTTTAGAAAGCAGCCCCTCAGAGTGATAACTCTCTTGTTTCATAGGCGAGGCATCCTCAGGGGACCAAGACGACGTGGGCCTTGGGGGGGATCTGTGGCTCCAGCATCACAATCCTGCCTGTGCCCAGCTGATCGGCACCCTCAGAGGGATGGAGGAACCAAGAGTATTCCTGGGACAACCAGACCCATCACTGTCCTTGCCCAGCAGCAAGGGCGGCTCCCGTGGGGCGGGGCCTGCGTGAAAGGTGCCCAGGTCCGAATGGGAAGCGGTGGCCCCAGGGCTGGAGCCAACTTGCTCAGTCAAGCGCAGGCCACAGGGAGGGATCCACGATGGAAAATGGATAAACTGCTCCAAAATATTCTATTGTTTCCAGTTTCTTTCAAACCAGTACAGATAGACACTTAGTTTCCTAAACAGCTA
Source organism: Fukomys damarensis (assembly GCF_012274545.1). Classification (NCBI taxonomy): domain Eukaryota; kingdom Metazoa; phylum Chordata; class Mammalia; order Rodentia; family Bathyergidae; genus Fukomys; species Fukomys damarensis. The sequence continues at coordinate 68,553,334 of NW_022900949.1, read as the reverse complement.
GGAAGACCTCAACACAGGGGGCGGTGGCGGGTCCTCGCTCCGGTCAGACAAAGCGGGGATTGGTGTAACTCACAACGAAAGACGTGAGGAATCTGCTGGTATTTACCAGAAAAAGGTGGCAAATCTGAAGTGGCAGAGCTCCAGGGCACCCATGGTCATCTGCCAATCGGCCGCCCGAGGAAGGCCGCGTCCATCTTGGCCAGAAAAACACAGCCTCCCCGCTTCGGAACTGTTCGCTCCCTCACCGTCCTCCTTTCTATTTTTCCAGGCTCTTTAGGTCCGATCAGCTTTACAGAGCCCCCTCTGAACACCCATTCTTTTTCTCCATTGTTTTCTCTATGCACTTAGTATCTGAGCTCGGATTCTAAACTCTCACCCCAAGAGGCACCGACATGAAGGAATCCCATTCCCGAGCTCAGCAGACTACTAGGGGGAGTTCCAGTGTGCAAGCTGGCAATGCAGCACCTAAGCACTGTGCTCAGATTATACAAGGCCCAGCAAGAAAGCCATCACTCTGGCCTTCACGGGGGTTACAGTGCAATATAAAGAGAAATCATTAGCGAGCAGAGTGCTCATGCCAATATAATCGTCGCACTCTGGGGAGGAAGCTGAGGAGGAAGACCTCAAATTCAGGCGCAGCCGGAGCAATTTAGAGACATAGCAGGACTCTGTCTTCCGGCGAACAATTGAATGAAAACAAAACAAACAAGGACTGGTGATGCAGCTCAGCATGAAGGCCCTGAGTTCAATCCTCAGTACCACAAAAAAGACAAGAAAGAAGGAATGAGTTATTACGCAGGAATACAGGTGTAGTAAACTGGCCTGGAAGATACAAGGACCCTGGAGCATCTAAACCTGAAGGAGGTCGTGAGCCAGGGGAACCTGCAGGAGGTGGTCACCAAAGCTGACGTCGAGGAAATGGAGGAACCAAGCAGGAAAAAAGCAGGTAAGTAACATTTCAGGCATAGAGAGCAGCTTGTGCCAAGCTCCTGAGGCCCAAGGGAGCAGCACAGCCCGTGGAAGAAACTGACAGACTCTGAGGACAGCTGCAAAGTTTCACATCTGTACCCATAAGAAGCTAGAGTTAGGACACGCTCGTTACCTCGAGGAGGCACAGCCTGGTTCTGTGTGGATCCCCTCTCTGTGCCCAGGGAGCAATGGCTGTGAAGGTCAGCAATCCAGCCACACACTTCCCTCAGCACACGCGCAATGCCAGTGCTCAGATCAGGTCAGCGAGTTTTATTTGTAAAGATCTTTTAGGTGGCAGAAAGGAAAGGCCTTGGGAGACGGAACCTCACCACCATCTAACCCAGGAAAAATAACCGCAGTGAGCTCGTCACAGGTGTCCATGGTGCCAGGCACAGCACCAGGCACTTGGACAGATTCTTCACTTCACTCTTCCTGGCAAGTGAACATCGTCTCTTCCTTTCCTTATTCTCAGATGCACCTCGGTGGACAGAGAGCTGACCTACAGTTTGCTACAAGCCTACCTTTCATCCCGAGGCAACTCCTATGAAGAATTCTTGGTTAAGATTTACCATTTACTGTGCCCAGTTCATTTCTGAAGAAAGTAACCCAGGCCTGGGGATTTAACTAAGTGGTTCCAGTGCCTGCCTCACAAGAGCAAGGTCCCCAGTTCAATCCTGGTGCCAAAAAGAAAGAAAAGAAAAGGACCCAAAAGCAGAAACACACCAGCAGCCCCCAGTAACATCAACTCCAGACACTGAACTATAACTAAAAGACGCCCCAAGTTTACTGTGTACCATTCAGTCTTCTCTTGCTTTCTTTTCTTTTCCTTTTCTTTGACACAGGATCTTGTTATGTATCTCAGGCTGGCCTTGAACTCAGTGATCCTCTTGCCTCAGCCTCCCCAGTACTGGGATTAGGTATACATCACCAAACCTAGCTTTACTTGAAGTCTTTCTCTCTCTGCATTTCAGGGGTGGGATAACCAGGCCTCAAACTCAGGACCTTGCACTTGCTAGGCAGGTGGGTGCCACTGAGCTAAATCCTCAGCCGTCTCTGCATTTTTTTATAAGCATCCCCCTTTGTACCCCCGCCCTGTGGATCTACACATAACTAAATGTATAGAGTAGGGCTGCATGACTAGTTTTCTCAAGAAAGGTAGAAACTAAACCGGGTGTGGTGGCACACGCCTGTAATCCCAACACTCAGAAGGCTGAGGCAGGAGGATCTCTGTGAGTTCAAGACCAGCCTGGGCTACATAGTGAGTTCCAGGTCAATCTCAACTACCTAGTGAGACCCTGGCTCAAAAAACCAAAAAAAAAAAGCACATGTACACGTGCGCACACACACACACACACACACACACACACACGCAGCACAGTCCCCTAGCAGGGCACGGTGGTACACACCTGCAATCCCAGCACTCTGGGAAACTGAAGCAGAAGGATCACAAAAGTTAAAGCCTAGCCTAAGCGACTTAACAAGGTCTTGTCTCAAAATAAAAAATGGGGGCCGGGATTTTAGCTCAGTGGTTCCGCCAATTACAACACCCCTGGGCTACATAGTGAGTTCCAGGTCAATCTCAACTACCTAGTGAGACCCTGGCTCAAAAAACCAAAAAAAAAAAGCACATGTACACATGCGCACACACACACACACACACACACACACACACACACACACACGCAGCACAGTCCCCTAGCAGGGCACGGTGGTACACACCTGCAATCCCAGCACTCTGGGAAACTGAAGCAGAAGGATCACAAAAGTTAAAGCCTAGCCTAAGCGACTTAACAAGGTCTTGTCTCAAAATAAAAAATGGGGGCCGGGATTTTAGCTCAGTGGTTCCGCCACCTGCGTTGCAAGCTTAAGGACCTGAGTTCAATCCCTGGTACCAAAAAACAAAAATAAAAAATGGCTGGGGATGTAGTAAGAAGATCTTCCGTTCAATTCCCAGAACCAACAAAACAAAACACATCACTGTCCCCTATACGGGCTGATCCTTTCTTTCCCATCACCCACTCTTGGGGTTGAGTATTTAACTGAGAAAGGAAGAAGATGAGATACAAGGCTGTAATTCCCATAAATCTTAATTTGTCAACAAACCGAGACTCAAGGCTGCCTCAAAGCTCAACCACAATTATTTTTTCCTTTTTCTTTTTTTTTTCAATACTAGGGATTGAACTTAGGACTTTGTGCTTGCTAGACACGTGCGATGCCATTGAGCTAAACCCCCAGTCCTCACAATTATTTTTCAATCATGTCCATGATTTAAAAGGCAAAGGCTCTTTTTCTCTTTTTGAAACTATCTGATCTAATTGATGTTGTCAACAAGTCCTCAGCAGATGCCCAATTCTGACACTGACTGGACACACAGGGTGACTGTCATCAGCCCTCACATCTGTGTTCACTGTAAGTGATGCAGATTTATTCATGGTAGATGTCTTGATGAAAATAAAATATAGCTGGGCTTGGTAAAGCACACCTGTAATCCCAGCACTCAGGAGGCTGAGGTTTGCCATGAGTTCAAGTGCAGCCTGGGCAACATAGTGAGTTCAAGGCCAGTCTGCATTACATAGCAAAACCCTGTCTCAAAAAAACAAAAAAGACCATGAGGCATGGTGGTGCAACGCCTGTAATCCCAGCACTGAGGAGGCTGAGGCAGGAGGATCGCTGTGAGTCTGAGACCAGTCTGGGCTACATAGTGAGTTCCAGGTCAGTCTCGACTACACAGTGAGACACTGTCTCAAAAAAAAGAAGGCTGACTCTAATCCTTAACTTTGAAAATTGTCTTTTAACTCCAGATCGAAGTTGTCATTCAGAGCTAAACCTATAAAAAGGCGTTAAAATTCACCTTACCGCACTGCCAAGAATTCTGCAACTGATTTGGACCAGATAGATAGCATACGTGAGATGGAGGAGAAGGAAGACCAGGCAAGAGCTGGCTTGTTCTGAGCATTTACTACATCTGTGCCAGATGCATTAAACATATCATCCATCTGGGTAGAGGCGCACACCTATAATCTCAGAACTCAGGAGGCCGGGGCAGGAGGATCACTGCAAGTTCAAGGCCAGCCTGAACTACACAGTAAGACTCTGTATAAAAAACAAAACAATTAAATGTTATCTGATCTTTTAAACCACCATAGGATAGGTATTTCTATCTTCATTTCACAGACATGGAAACTGAGGTAGCAGGCACTACTCAATGACAAAAGATTTTCATAAAAACGGGAGGGTCCTTCAAATGTATTCAAAAAAAATCTCTTAAAGGAAATACATTTAGAACAACTTGTTGTTTGCTTTTTGTTTGTTGGTTTATCTGAGACAGGGCCCCATTTGCTGGGTATAGTGTGGTGCATGCTTATAATCCCAGCACTCTGAGCAGCTGAGGCAGAAGGATTCCATGTTCAGGTCCAGACAGGGCAACCCAGCAATACCTATCTCAAAATAAAAACTAAGAAGGGCTGGGGATTTAGCTCAGTGGTTCCGCCACCTGCCTTACAAGCACAAGGACCCAAGTTCAATCCCCAGTACAACAACAAAAAAAAAAACCAAGAAAAGGATGTAGCTCAGTGCAAAAGCCTGACAGTTCAATCCCCAGCTCCACACACCATACTACACACACCCACGCACACGTACACACATGCACACACACGAAGTGGCACAGGTTTAGTCAACTGATGAATAAAAATTAAAAATCAATTTGACTTTGGTGCTATACTGACCCTCTTGGATTAGATCTAGGAATCCTAACACTGAATCTAATGAGCAAGCCAAAAATCTAATCCTTACACACAAAGCAGTGAATAATTTCATAGAATTGTAATCATATAAATGCTGCACATGGATTTTCAACTTTAAGAATTATTTATGAAGCCAGGCATGGTAGTGCACACCTATGATTCCAGCCCTCAAGAGGTTGAGGCAGGAGGATTTTGGTGAGTTCAATGCCAGCTGGACTACATAGGGAGACCTTGTCTCAAAACACCACAGGAAAAGGGAAGAAAAAAATTATTTATGAATAAGAAGGTCATCTTTTGGGCAAAGTACAGGTATGGGTGAGACCCAAGGATCTGGCAGTGTTAAAGTCTCACTATCAAAATGAACCAGGCAATCAGGAGACTAAGGCAGGAGGATCACCAGTCCGTGCCCAACTCAGCCTATACAGTGTAACCAAAAGCTATGGTAAAATTTGAAATTTTTCAAAATGACTACAGTAAAAGACACATCGCCACTGTTTCCCCCTCAAAATATCCCCTTTGCTTCAAACATACTTGCCTCATTGTTCATGACACTTCCTGAAGCAGGTCTGGAAGTCCTCTTTAGTTACACATTCAAAACATGACACTTCCGTGATCATTTTGACTCTGGGGAAGAGCCAAGTCCCACGATGCCGGATCTGGTGGGTGGGGGGTTGAGGACGCACCATAATGTCTTCACAACCTTGCCTTCCACCAGAGGACACGCAGCAGCAGCGCCCACCTAAGTTTTTATCACACCTCAGAAGGACAAAAAAGAAGGCTTCCAGAACTACGTCACAAAGCAGCAAGAAGAATAGGGACACGTGTGTTCAGAGGAAGGGGAAGCACTTTGAGGGAGTTCATGGTGATGTGGCTTTTATCGAAATAGACTTTTTTATTTCAAATTTACTTTGCCTGTATAATGAGCCCCTATCTCAGGTTAAAAAAAAAAAGTGAATTGGTAGCAATCTAAACAAAATTGACTTACAAAATGTTAGGTCAAGAAATACAGTTGTATCAAACATTGACACTGATCTCATCTTATTGAAAAGCTTCTGCAGTGCAAGAGAAACCGCCAACAGAGCTAAGGGACAACCTACAACATGGGAAAAATTTTTCCAGTTGTTCCTCAGACAAAGGTCTACTATCTAGAATATATAAAGAACTCAAAAAAAAAAAAAAAAAACAGACCCCCCCCCAATATAAAGACGCAATTCAAGAATGGGCATCTGAAATGAACAGACATTTCTCAGACAAAGAAATAAAAGCAGCTAATAAACATATAAAGAAATGTTCAACATCACTGGTCATTTGAGGGATGCAGATGAAAACAACACTGAGATTCCATCTCACCCCAGAAAGAATATGAATGGCTTCTATCACGAAAGCAACTAATCACAAATGTTGGCAGGGTTGTGGGGAGAAAGGAACCCTTCTCCATTGTTGGTGGGAGTGCAGACTGGTGCAACCACTATGGAAATCAACATGGAGATACCTCAAAGAGCTGGGACTAGAGTTTCCATTTGACCCAGCCATCCCTCTGCTGGGTATCTTCCCAAAAGAATTAAAAATATAATACTACATTGATATGTGCACACCCATGCTTATAGCAGCACAGTTTGTAGCAGGTAAAACTTGAAAACAGCCCAATTGCCCATGAACTGGAGACTGGATAAAGATGTGGTTTCTTTTTTAATATATAAAATGGAGTACTACTGAGCCATAAAGAATGAGAACCAGAGACATTTATGGCTAAGTGGATGCACCTTGAGGCCATACTCTTAAGTGAAATAAATAGAACACACACATGTAAATCCTGAACAGTTTCTCTGGTGTAAAAAACTAAAAGTGTAAATAAGGATCAAAATGTATAATTGATATTATGAAATAGGAAGAAAATGTCTAAAGGTGTAGGGGAAGTGGAAGGGGTAGGGGAAAGGAAAGAAGGAAAAAGAAAAAATAGCAAAAATGGAAAAACATGAAAACAAAGTCTTTGTAAATAGGGAAGGGTAGAGGGGATGAAGGAAGGGCTAGGAAATGGGGAAAAATATAAGAACCAAGATACATCGTGTAAAGGTACAAGATCCTAATGACGAATGCAACTTTATGGTAAACCTAAAATGTACCAATAAACTTAATGGAAAATAATAATAATTTCTGAAATGCAAAAAAAAAAAAAGAAAAGAAAATTGAGATTGGCCAGGCTTGGTGGCACAAGCCTGTTATCTCAGAACTCCGGAGGCTGAGGCAGGAGGATCCCTGCGAGTTCGAGACCAGCCTGGGCTACATAGTCAGTTCCAGGTCAGTCTCAACTACGCAGTGAGACCCTGTCTCAAAAGAGAAAGAAAAAAAGAAAGGTAACAATCTGAGCAGTAAATACAGTTTTTACAAAAATTAAAAGGTCTTCTCTGTGAGCCTCGAGGAGGTCAAAGAAACCACTGTTTCTAACAAAAATCCTTCTGTAGTACAGCATTTGTCACCAAGTGTGTAGCTCTCCTTGACAATTTTTTGTTTTGCAAAGCATGTATTGGTTCACTTTAGATATGCATAATAATAACATCCATCATAGGGAATCTGTACCTGCACACGACTGATCTTCTTTTTCCCAAGCCCTCTTCCATCTCCCTTCCCCTCCTTTTTTACAAAAGCTTTGTTTCCAATTTTTCCTTCTATGCTGTCCTTATTCTCCGGTCCCTCCCTCCCTTCGACCCCACTCGGCCTTTCACTTGAACATTTTCTTCCCATTTCCCAATGTCTATTGTATGTGTAAGGCCTAATGTTCACTTTGTTTCTTACACCAGAGAAACAATGTGGCATTTAAACATATGTTTGACAGAAATCACTTTTGCCACAAATTTCAGAACAGGCAAACAATAAATTACTAAAAATTAAGAATGCAGCCAAATGCTACAGCTGGAATTGTGTAAGAACAGGACAAGCGCCGGGGATTTAGCTCAGTGGTTCTGTCACCTGCTTCGCAAGCACAAGGTCCCGAGTTCGATCCCCAGTACCAAAAATAAAAAGAAATTGCTTACTACTGAAGCGAGATCAGTTTCTTCTTTATAATTCTTTGTTTTCTGGTTTATGTACAAAAACACATGTAATGCAAGGGAAAAGCATAAAGGGAAATAAAAAGGATGAAGATGCTCCATTACATGTGAAGGTACCAGTTCTGCACCATGAATGTATTTGTATCACAAGCACACTAATGAAGGAAAGTATTCTCTCTTAACCGAAACTGAAAAACTCAATGTGACCAGTGTTCAAAGTCGGCACGCGAGGCTGTCGCACACCCAGCCTGATCTGCGGCTTGGAGGGGAAGAGGAACAGTGGAAGATGTTCCTGAGGCCGCAGGGGTTTCCCTTGTTACCCTGGGCCCTCACATCCAAACGCACAGCGAAGGGGCGGCAAATGCACAGGAAAGGTGACCTCTGCGGTGCAGCCCAGAGTGGTTTCGTCATATACCGGGCCACAGTCTTACCTGAGAAAGGGTCAAGACTTCTGAAAGCTTCCCTGGATGTCAAGGCTGCTCGGAGCTTCCCGTAAAGCCCACTGTTCAGCTAGGGAAGTGACCCTGCACCAGGTGGGGGTGGGGAAAGGAAGCTAAGGGAGGCCGGCTCGGCTCGGGGTCCAGCTCGGGGTCCAGCGCTAAGTAACTGCAGGGCTTCCCACGGTCACGCCCTCGCCCTTTGCCGGCCTCATTTTCTGGCAAAGAAAGCAAAATTATTGATCCGTGTCAATTCTAAAATCCTTTGATTTCTGATACACGAAGCCCCCAGTTCTTACCAGCGTGAAGAACAGGATTCCTCAGCGAGCCCCATTTCACAGATGAGGGCGCCAGGTAATAGACAATTTTTAAGAAAATTATGCCAGGGTCAATTGCCATCATTTCTCAAGCTTCTACTGAATCCACCAAAATACGCTGCCTTTGGAGGCTGTGTAATAAAGTGTGATAGATAGCATTTACTTTCCCCCAGCCAGGTGTGGTAGCGCATCCCTATAATCCCAGCACTCAGGAGGTTAAGGCAGAAAGATTACCAAGAATTGGAGGCCAGCCTGGACTACACAGCAAGACCCTGTCTTTAAAAAAAGAAAAAAAAAAAAAAAGGGGGTCGGGGATTTAGCTCAGTGGCTCCGCCGCCTGCTTCACAAGCGCAAGGACCCGAGTTCGATCCCCAGTACATCCCTGCCCCCAAATTACATTCTTCAAACTTTAAACAAAGCTCTAAAGAAACTTATGAGAACCCTTGGCAGATTGCCTATATTGAAAGACTACAGTCAATCACAATGGGGCTGGGGATTTGGCTCAGTGGTTCTGCTGCCTGCCTTGCAAGCGCAAGGGCCTGAGTTGGATCCCCAGCACAAAAAAAAAACAAAATTCTCCTATTCACATGGACAAAAATTTTCCATGGATAGAATCAGATCAGGCCAACATACAAAGCACTTTTCAGTTGTCATCTTCATTGACTAAGTGAAATGAAGTTGTACTCTGCCCTGGGTTAGGGAGTAAGAGAAGAGAGGGGCAGAGAGGAACACAGCAACTTCCCTAACCCAAAGGCCAACTTCATTTTTACCATAAATCACCAACAGTCTGATTTACTCTCATCATTCAAAACAGATTTATAAGCTGGGTGTGATGGCGCACACCTGTAATCCCAGCCCTCAGGAGGCTGAGGCAGGAGAATCGCTGTGAGTTCGAGACCAGCCTGGGCTACATAGTGAGTTCCTGGTCAGTCTCAACTACATAGTGAGACCCTGTCTCAAAAAACAAAAGCAAAACAAAACAAACAAAAAAGATGTATAAAAGAAATTTTTGTTTTGTGGTCTCTTTCCTTTAGCTTTCCACAGACATGGCTTTTTTTTGTTTTGTTTTTACAGACAGGGTCTCACTTTGTAGTACAAGGCTGGCCCTGAACTCACTATGTAGCCCAGGCTAGCCTCGAACTTGAGGCAATCCTCCTGCCTCTGCCTCTCAAGTGCTGGAATTACAGGCATGCACCATCTCACCTGGCTAAATAATAATCTTTTTGGTGGGGAGGGGACAGGGTCTTACTATGCAGCTTAGGTTAGTCTTGGACTTACTATGCAGCTCAGGCTGGCCCTGAATTCATAGTTATCCTCTTACTTCAACCTCCTCGGTGTTGTGATTACACACACACACACCATCATGATGCTCGGCAATTATCACATACTATTTACATGTGTACATTCATAAACAGTTTTAAAATCATCTGAGGCTGGGCATGGTGTCACACACCTGTAATTCCAGCACTCGGGAGGCTAAAGCAGGAGGATCACCATGAGTTCAAGGCCAGCCTGGGTTCCATACATAGTGAGTTCAAGTCCAGCCTGAACTACTTAGTGAGACTCTGTCTCAAAAAAAATAAAATAAAAATCATCAGAAACCAAAAAAGTCTCCCCCCAAATTATTGAAGCTCTATTATTTATTACTAAGTCCCCTTTGATAAAAATCATAATAAAATATGCAAAACTGCATTTACCTAAGTGAATTTAATGCAGGACACAAACCAGCTACCTTGGACCTGTATTACCATAGAAACTAATGCTGCTGGTCATGGCAGTGTTTGCCTGTGACTCGAGCACTAAGTGAGGCTGAGGCAGGAGGAACACAAGTTTGAACCCGGCCAGGGCAACTTAGTGACTTAAAGAAGGGCTGGGGATATAGCTCAGTATAAAAGTTCTGGGTTCAATCCCCAGCACTGCAAAAGAAGGAAGGAAGGAAGGGAGGAGAGAGGAAGGGAGCGAGGGAACTAAATCCCTTCTTTGGGACAGTATCATCCCACTTAGGAAATGTCATGTTATTACATCATATACGTGACTTCTGCCAGCCATTCAGAAATCAGAGCACTGAGCACGTGTCTATACTATGGCTCAATAACCCACAGAGGATCAGAACTGCACCAACCCTAGAAACAACAAAGCAACTACCCAAGATGTCAACAGAGTAGGGATGAGAAAGAAACAAGCACTGGTCCCGAGAATGAGTCAAAGAGTTGGCTGTAATAAACTGCATCCCTCACTGCACCTCGTTCTCAGGGACCTCACAGCCCAGTACCAAATACCAATCGCGAAGAGGACCTTGAATACGTTTTTAAAATAACATGTCTTAACACTTTGGACTTTCTGAACTAAGGCCACACCAGATCAAAGAAATATGGGCTTTAAGATGAACTCTAAGGCAAGTTCTTTCTTAGCCCCTTCCCTTGTTGGCAGCGAATGCCAGCCAAGTGCAAACAACCCCGAGCCAAGTGGTCTAGCGGGCATCTGATAGCTGACCCTATGACCTCACTGGTTACATTTCAAGTTCCAGCTTGGTTTCTCTGCAGGAATGCAATGATCTTAGGATAGCACAACGGAAACAATCTCCCCTGGTGTTTGAGACTGTGTTTTCCTGTAGAGCCTAATTCAGAAATTCAAATCTACTGTAAAATTCAGTACATCAAAAAGCTACAGCAGAGAAGGGTAGTGAGTGACAAAAGCAGGCTCCTGATCTGATGGAATTTTGGGTAACCACAAATGACATAACAAAACTCTGACCCAATTTCCACAGGGTTGGTCCAGCCCACAGCCACTTCGCTGCAATTGCTAATTACATCATTGCTGTTTGGCTACTACGTCACTCAGACGGGAACAGTAAGGTCTACCACACATTGTTCAGTTTTTCAGCTAGCTTTTCCCAAAAAGCTAAAGGGGTGCACAAACCTACTCCCCCGGAAGATTCTTCTCCCCGGTCTTCCACTTTTCTCTCTTTTATCCCAGAGTCTGACCTGTGGGCTGGCTAACTGACTTAGTGTGGTAGGTGCAGGGGAGAAGGGGCCAAGGGCCTAAGGTCTGCATTCAGGGCAAAATATCCTTCTTTTGTGCTCTTAAAAGTTAGGAGTTTCTGTGTTCTGAATCACTTGGGACTTCCGGGACGGTGGATGAACTCCATCAGACACTTCTCCGTTTCTGATCCTTTACAAGACAAGCCCAACTCCCAGAAATTCACTCTCTATTTCTAGCTTTCCAGATCTTTGGGGGAAGACCGTGGAATCCACCCCCCCACACTCACACACACACACACACACACAAACACACACACGAACACGCGCGCGCCCTGGGCATCATCGCTGTGTCCCCCTCGCCGCAGGGTGACTTACTTGAGGAAGTACCTCTGGCCAGTGGCCGTGAAGGTCATATCCC
>NW_022900949.1:68535927-68541335 GCF_012274545.1 Fukomys damarensis | reverse complement strand
ACGTGCTGGGCGCCGCCGGCCAGCCTGGGCCCCGGGTGGCCGCCCGACGAGTCGGTACTGGACTGGCGCGAGTGCGAGCCCGAATCCGGCTCCTTGAAGAAGGACTCCGGCAGGATCTTCTTCCGCCACGAGCTGGGCTTGGGGTTCATGACAGAGTTGAAGAGGGCTTCGAGATCCGTGTCGAGGTCCTGCGTGACGTGGATCACTTGCTGCCCGGGCGGCGGGAGCGGAGGGGGCGCTGAGGACGGATTCATCTTCTGCACGGAGAAAGGAGATCAGATCAGCTTTTTACTTCAGATTGGAGGAGGAGGCTGGGGGGTGGGAGAAAGGAGAGAAAAGAAATAGAGCAGACGGTTAGGTGACCGCCTCGGGATCGCAGACGCTCCGCAGTCCGCCCAGCCGGAGGGGGAGGGGTCTCTCCGACCTAGGGAATTATGCAACTTTCTTGAAGCTAAGAAGTTACCGGGAGGAGGAGCGGCAGGGGGTGGGGAGGCTGGAGTAGCTGCCCTTGGGACGTTGCCGAAGCGTTGGCTGCACTCCAGGGCAGGAGGCCCCCCCACCCGAAGACGTGGATCGCAGACGCTCCGCAGTCCGCCCAGCCGGAGGGGGAGGGGTCTCTCCGACCTAGGGAATTATGCAACTTTCTTGAAGCTAAGAAGTTACCGGGAGGAGGAGCGGCAGGGGGTGGGGAGGCTGGAGTAGCTGCCCTTGGGACGTTGCCGAAGCGTTGGCTGCACTCCAGGGCAGGAGGCCCCCCCACCCGAAGACGTCTGGGGGCAGCTGGAGACTAGGATCCGGCTGGCAGATCCCGCCCCGATTCGGTGCCTGGCAGCCGAGGGGCTTGGACTCTCACATCCCCGAGCTGGCCTCGGGCGCTCGCGCTCGGCGAGGAGGAGGCGGAGGACTGGCAGACAGCGCTGCCGCCGCAGCTCCCGGACTGTCCCATAAACAAAGTTGGGAGAAAACTCCCACCCCCAGGAAAGAGGCGGGCCGAAAACTGAGCTGTTGAATTATGCATGACCTCCAAATCCTGAGCCTGCCTGCCCCCGCTCGCCCCTCCCCCGCTCCAGAAAGCTCTGGGCGGGCTGGGTACTTTACCAGGCGCGGGGAGACGGGTGCCCCCCACTATTCCTCGCGGCAGCGCGGACCTCTCCCGCGGAGCCCTGGGTCTGCATTCCTTTGAGTTTACCACCACTTGGGGCGGGATCAAAGGGAAAGTGGCCGGAGCCTGTTCAAGCAAGAGGTTGTGGACCGAAACCAAGCCTGAGAGTGGCGCAGGGCACCCGGGCGAGGGGCGGAGGCCGACGAAGGGTCGGTCTAGGGCGCTGCGCCCTCCCTCGGCCTGGGCGCGGAGCCTCCGGCAGCTGGGTTCGCCGCTCTGACCCGTGCTTTTACCAGCGGTCGGGCCCGGGTGCAGCCCAGCGCAGGAAGACACCGCGAAGGCCAGCCTCTCCACGGGAGGCTGCTTAGCGCTTGTGACCATATTTGGTCTGGTGAGGAGGCATCTTGGCTGCTTGGCTTTGGATTGTCTGCAAGAGCGCAGAAAGTGCCTCTGTTGCTGGAGACGCGGCTTCGCCAACCTGGTGGGCTGTAAACAAACAACCTTCGCACCATTCATCAATCCGTAGTTTCTTCTACATGACTTAGGCCACTAGCGGTTGAGAAGAAACCGGGTCAGAGCTGGGTGGTGGAAGGAAAGAGCAATTGCGCCCCCCTCCCCCGCCACATCCGCGCGGGTAGTGGGAGGACTGGAATGTCCCTGACCTCCAGGGAGCCTGGAGCTGGGCTGGAACCCGAGCAGGTGGCTGGGAGTAGAGAGGGTGCGCCAGTGACCCGGAAAAAGCCACCCACCCTCCCACCGACTGGATCTGGGCAAGGGGTGGAGACCCCCGCCTAAGGGAGGAGGAGGCCAGGCCTGGGGGGACAGCTGCGGATAAGTGGGAGGCAGCCTTGCCTTCCGGAGCCGCTGGATTCCTCTCCTTCATCCCCTGTCTAGCTGGGAGTGGGGTGGGGTTAGAGAGGGTGGCTGGAGGTGAGACACTCCGGGAAGCCCCTGCGCTACCCATGGATTCAAACAGCAGTTTATTAAATAAGGCAAATGAAGCGATATATGGAAAGCACATGGCCAGATTTATAACTGTTTAATAGAGTCGTATTAACTACAGGCATGATGCTTCAACATTCTATGATGAAAAAGATGAAAAAAAGTCAACATTAAAAACTAGAGTTTGAGGAGGAAAGTTGAAAGGAAAGACAAGGCCATTGCACCGTTTTGTCGTGGAGAAGGCAGGAGAATTTTGAGACCACTCTTGATTGGCTGCGCCCAAGTCCAACGTGGGCTACCTCCCAGATTAGCTCATTCCAGACTCTCACAGCCTGGAGGAAATCAGGGTAAACCAAGACCGCTCCGAATCCCCTCACAGGAGAAGTTTCAACAATCACCTTCAGAGAGTTTGGTCCCTTCAGGAGCCTCCGAAATCCTGTTTTCCAGGCAGTTCTCTCCCCATGGAGCTGGCAAAGGGAAGGGGGAGCCACTACAGGTCACCCCGTGGGGAGGAGAGGCTTTCCACGCCTTCCTCAAAAGCCACAGCAGGGGCGACAGTGGGGTAACTGGCTGTGGAACTTGGGAGTGAATGGGACCAAAAGGTTACTGATTCAGAAGCTGCAGTGCTGATGCAACGATTAAAGGATGGAAACATGAGGTTAGTTCTGCCCCAGAAAGGTCTTTACCTCAGAAGGAGGATAAGTCAGGGTGGGAACTGAAGGAGCAAGGGCACAGAATCATTCCTTGCTACTCTCCAACAAATCGATAACAGAGGGCAGAAGTCGACGTCTCAAATGGAAATTACCCCGATCACACGATAACTCAAAAACTCCCAAGTTCCCAAGCAGTCTGTAAAATATAATGACATGTCAAACCTTAGTCCGCGCTACTGGGAGACCGAGGCGGGAGGGTCCTTTGAGGCCAGGGGGTCCAGGCCAGCCTGAACAACCCAGGGAGAAACTGTCTCAAGATAAATTCATGCACTCACATCGTGTATATAAAAGAGTAGATGATTTTACAACATTTACTGTCCTCCCAGCCCTTCCAAAAATAAGAGTTTCAGGTTAAATCACATTACATTTGTTTCGTTTTGTTTTGGTTTTTGTGTGTCTCAAGTGCTGCCGAGAAGGGGCAGCATCGTGTTGTTAGTTAGGTAAGTGTATAATTTCTAGAGCAAAGTACTGAGTCACCTCAGGCAAGCTCAACTCTATTCCTGGTTTCCTCCTTTTAAACTAGGGACAGTAACAGTAACTACCTCATAAGATTTTAAGCTGAGACACTACAAATTTTATCTGTTGACCCGTGACTTAGAAGATGAGCTTTGGAGCGCCTGGTTCCATTATAGTTCTACCCTCTATAATGTGCAAGGAACTTGGCCTCCCGAAAGTACAGCTTATTCATTTGCACACCGGAGATAACACTGCTGCATTCAGTTACATTGCTGGCCTTCCATGGGCCAGCCTCCTTATATTCACGTCCTTATTTAGTCCTTTCCCTTGAAATCTGTACTGGGGCAGTGACAACCTCAACCTGGAGAATACAGCCGCGAAGCTGTGCACAACTCTCCCCCACACCACTCTGCCGTCCCTTGAGGTGAAGAAGTTCCCACTTTTGCACTTTGGGAAAACCTGAGCCACTAGGTAAGAAGCCAGCTACCTTGCTGGAGAAACCACATGGAAGAAGAAAGGGCATAAGATAGTGGAGTGAGGTAAAAGTCCAGCTACCCAGCACCTGGGCCGAGCCTGCCAGCTCAGTAGGTGCCTGCGAACTCATCAGGGACCGCTGGTAAGACTAGCAGAACCAGAGCGAGCGCAGCCCAGGATGCACAATTATTTTGTGTTGCTGTTGTTCGTTTTTGCTGTACTGAGGAATAAACCCTGGGCCTCACACACCTAGGCAGGCGCTTTACCACTGAGCTGTTACACACACACACACACACGCACCCCTTTTCCCCCCTGAAGCTTTTGAAACAGGGTCTCACTAAGTCGCACAGGCTGACCTCGAACTCGCCACCCTCCTGCCTCAGCTTTCAGAGTACCTGTCTCTACGAGCGTGGGCCGCCATATCTGGTTTTAGAATTGTGAGGAAATAAGAAGGGTACTGTTTTATGCCACAAAAGTTGGGATGTTTAAATATACCGAATGTACCCTCTAGGTATTACATAACAAAATGTGCGCGTGCGTGCATGTGTGTGTGTGTGTGTGTGTGTGTGTGTGCTGGGGATTAAATACAGGGCTAGGCCCATGCCGTACCACTGATCTATGCACCAGCCAAAAAATTCAAAGAAAGATAACACAAAATTGGAATAATGGTCATTATTTAAGTCTCAGAGACCCAAAGAATAAATATTATATAGCCCCATTTTGCAGATAAGGATACTAGCCAATGAGTTTTAAAGTACTCTGTCCAAGTACACACAGCGAAATCATGAAGAAACCCTGGTGTTCAGCCAGGGCTCATAAACCCTAGAGCAGGGTGCTTCCTCCCTCTCATCCCGTAGAGCTGCTACCTGATGCTGCCATATTAAATCGTGCCTGCTTATCTCACAGTGAAACTCCGCGGTTTGTATAGGATAATCAGATACTGCTGATAATGTGAATCTGTCTCCATTTGGAAACCCTTTCCACCAGAAGTCCATCCCAGACCCTCCCCTCCGCCTACTTCCTGTGGAGGCTCTTCCTGAGTCATTGATCTTGCCGCCACCCCCTCCAATCCGTGGTGAGTACAGTGGATTCTTCTCCTTTCACACTCCCGCCATAGGACTTTATCGCAAAGTTCTTCCAGTGGCCTCCCAACTGGTTTCCCTTCCTCCTCCAATCTCTTGTCTCTGGTCTCGTATTTACATATCATTCAATGACAAAAAAAAAAAATGTGAGGTGTGGTGCCACACCCCTGTAATCCCTGAACTCCAGAGGCTGAGGCAGAAGGATTATTGCAAATTCAAGGCCAGCCTGGGCTACTTAGTGAGTTCAAGGCCAGACTGGACTACTAGCAAGACCCAGTCTCAAAAAAACAAAACCAAAAAAAGATTGAAGCTAGGACCTTCCTTCCCACGGAGCTACATCCCCTGCTTATCTGGACACTTGTTTGCTTGCTTTTTCTTCTTTCCTCTCTTCCTTCCTTCCTCCTGCGACATTTTGCTGAGTTTTCCCAGACTGGCCTCAAATTTGTAATTCTCCTGCCATGCAGCACCACCTCTGGAATGACCTTGCTTTCTACATGGCCCAATAAAAGATTCCTTTATCAACTCCAGCCAGCCTCTACTCCACCTATATTTGGCCTATTCTCTTACTACCTACCTATCTATTTGCAGTAATGGGGATTTTTTTTTTTTTTTTTTTTTTTTTTTTTTTTTTATGAAAAA
>NW_022900949.1:68505612-68535902 GCF_012274545.1 Fukomys damarensis | reverse complement strand
TTTTTTTTTTTTTTTTTTTTTTTTGTACCAGGAATCAAACTTGGGCCCTTACACTTTCGAGGGAGGAGGCAGAACCACTGAACTAAATAAATCCCCAGCCCACCACCTATCTCTTTGAACACTGCTCAAAACTCCATCCCAAACTATATTGTCCAGCTTTCCTTAATCTCTTTTCTTTCCCCTAACTTCTCATTGCTCTTGGCTTTTTTACTCTCTTAACTAATGTATAATCAAACGCCACCCTGCTTTGTATTGTGTTCTGACCCTAAATTTACCATCTCTTGCCTCGGTGACTGGATTGTAACTGACTGCAGGCTGCAGGGTGAGAAGTATGACCTGTTACTTTATGGAACTGCTCCTAAGAAGGCCGCAGTCCCTTGTGCAGAACATAAGGATCCTCATACGATGCTATGCTATCAAGTCCTCTCAACACCCATTAGCGTTAACAGTTTATAAGGTGTTCTCCAACCACTCGCCAAGTCACTACCCACCTGCTCAACTCCTAAAAGCTCTGCAGGCTCTTGGAGAGCGAGTTTAAGAGGATTTTATTGTGGTTTTGTTTTCCCATGCTGAAAAGGTACTCTCCAGTTGCCCAGCCTCATGGCTGGTGTCCATTTTTACCTCAGGAAAGCCTCCACTCCCATTGGGTTGCTGACTTGATCCCAGCCAAGGACAATGGTTAGGAACACGGTGAGGTGGACAAGTTAGAGGACTATGGCCCAGAAGCCCTCGGGGCAGAACTTGCCTGGGCTTGCTGAACCAGTATGGAGCAAATTCCCAGAGCCAAGGTTGGGTCATCATTAACAACCAGAAAAGGAGCAAAACAAAGATCTCAACTGGATGGTATCTGAATCACAAAAAGTCCAGAAAACTGTTAAATAAGGTTAATTTTTATTCGATAGATGAAACAGGACACTTCGGTACTTATGATTTGTCATCTCCCAAGGCATCTAGCACAGTGTCCAGTGTGTAGCATGGATACAAACGCTTCAACCAAAGCCAACCGGTGTTGCCACTGTTTTTGCTCTAGGTTCGCAGGTGCAGGGCTCGTTGTCGAGCTTGTATTTGTCATTCTTAATCACTGTATCAGCGTCATGGTGATGAAGAAGGAACTGCTGATGAGAAGGACGAAAAGGTGTGCTTCCCCCAGTATTATCTACTGCTTCAGCGGTGTACTCCGGCCAAAGAAAAGAATTCCTGCACTCTAGACCTACTTAACTTTGTGCTTTGTGTGAATTATTTTTCTTTTATTTTCATCATTTATTTTGGAGGAAGAGTCAGTGAAAACTGTTGGGTAAAAATCTGTGTGTGTGTGTGTGTGTGTGTGTGTGTGCGTGTGTGTTACTGAACTCAGGGCCTTGGCACAGAACCACATCTCCAGCCATTTTTAAAATGCTTTATTTTGTTTTGAAATGGGGACTTGCTGAATTGGGCTAAATTCCTCAGGCTGGCCTGGAGCTTGCGATCCTCCTGCCTCAGGTTCCCAGAGTGCTGAGATTACCCACCAGGTGAGGCAGAAGGTTCACAAGTTCAAGCAAGCCCCACCTGGGAAATTTATCAACTTATAGGACACTGCCTTAAAATAAAAAATAAAAAGGGCCGATAATGTAGTTCAGTTCAAAAGCCTTGGGTTCTGTCCTCAGTACCACAAAACTTAAATTAATTTAAACTTTGTTCCAAAACATTGGCAAAATGAATAAAAAGATGCCAAAATAATACCAAAAACTAAAACGGTATTTCTATATACTTAGATATGCATCAATGTGTCACGTGGCAGATTTGATCATCACACTCTGAAGTTCAATTCGTATTTATTTGCATCATGTTTGGTGTTGGGGGAGAACTAATTAGCAGTGTTTGGAGAGAAATTTCACGATGCTCCGTATCATCCATCTGCTCCCCAGGCATATATATCACTTTGAGGCTTGTCTCAAACTCCTGTCCTCAAGTGATTCTCCTGCCTCAGCCTCCCCAGTAGCTGAGCAAGTAGAGATTTTTTGAGCACCTGCTGTACGCAAAGCCAACAGTCTTTCAAATTGAGCCTGGGAGGGAGGCAAGACCGCCCTCTGCTAACCTACTGCGGCTCCCAGCCCGGGGCGAGGGTGGCAGCCCCGGGAATGTGGCGGTAGGCCTCTGAACCTGAGGATCTGGAAAAGGGTCTGGCGAAGTCGTCCCAGTTGGACTTGAACACGCAATCCTTCTAGCTCAGCCTCCCAGGTATCTGGGATTGCAGGACGAAGGGAGATAATGACTATGATGCCCTTGCAGCACGACTTTGGTGCCTCGCCCGGTGAGCCTCTGACGGCACTGCGGTGCCAGTTGGCCCGGTTGCCCGTAAGCCGCGAAACTCAGCCACGCGGAGGGAGTCACGGCCTTTGTGCTGGGCAAAGCAAGCTGTAGGTTTAGCGGAGCATGAGATAGAGCATAGGAGGTGGTGAAAGACTTTGGATCTGGAGTTGAATTGACAGATTTGCAGAAAATGAGTGATGCTGAGTTGATATTGTTGACACAAGGAAAGAAATTAAAAGTGACTTTGAATTTAAAGGAAAACGAAGAGTTCATAAGCTCTATCCTAACCCAGACTTCATATTTTTTTTTAATCTTTTTTTTGGTACCGGGGATCGAACTCGGGTCCTTGGGCTTGCAAGGCAGGCCACCGAACCACTGAGCTAAATCCCAGCCCAGACTTCATATATTTTTGAAGCACATTTTACCAGTGATGCCAAATCCAAGGATTTTCTTGCGCATAAGGAACTGTGAGCTCAATATGCAGAATTAGACAAGAATCACTGGGTGAACTGAATTGAGTGAGCCTGATATTGTAGGTGACCAGAGCACACGAGTCAGTGAGACTCCCTGAAGCTGTTCTAGGAGGCTGCGCGTTCCCAAGGATTCAATGGTCAAGTGCATGGGAAACTGAAGTGCTCAGGGTGTGGTTCAGATTCTCATCAGGCTAATGAGGAAAAAGGAGAAGGCAAAGGAGGACCAGGAAGAGGAAGAAGGATAAAGTGGTGATGGCAGTGATGTCAATGACTGGTGCTTCGGGATTGGGAGATAATTCTGAAACAACATTATACTCTTCTTATATTGTGGAGGCTAAGAAGGTCTGAATAAATACTGGGAAAAATAACACTGTAATATTCAGTGAGCCAAACGTAGTGGCGCATGCCTGTAAATCCCAGCACTCGGTAGGCTGAGGCAGGAGGATCACTGAGATTTCGAGGCCAGCCTGGGCTACATAGTGAGATCCTGTCTCAACCTCCCCCAAATAACACCACCAAAATTTCAGGGAAAAGTATCCAGCTATGGTGGTACATGCCTGTAATTACAGCACTCGGGTGGCTGAGGCACGAGGATCATTGTTAGGGACCAGACTAAACTACACAGGGAGACCCTGCCTCAAAAACAAAACCAAAAAAACTAACAAAAAAAGCCAGGCATGGTGATGCACGCCTAGAATCCCAGCACTTGGGAGGGTGAGGCATGAGGATCGCTGAGTTTGAGGCCAGCCTCGGCTACATATCGAGTTCAAGGCCAGCCTGAAACTGCACAAGGAGAACCTGCCTCAAAAAATGAGTGAAAGCACAAGGTCCTGAGTTCAAGCCCCAGTACCCCCTCCAAAAAAAAAAGAGTGAAAAGAGGCCAGGGATTTAGCTCAGTGGTTCTGCTGCCTGCCTTGCAAGCACAATATCTGAGTTCGATCCCTGGTATAAAAAAAGAGTGAAAAGAAACTAAACATAAAAGAAAGTTTGGCAGTGGTCATTCTGCCCATGATCTCCTCTTTTTTTAGTTTTTTTGAGACAGGGTCTCACTATGTAGTTGAGACTGACCTGGAACTCACTGTGTAGCCCAGGCTGGTCTCGAACTCACGCGATCCTCCTGCCTCAGCCTCCCGAGTGCTGGGATTACAGGCGTGCGTCACCACTCCCAGCTTGCCCATGAACTCCTGTAGTCAGGACTCCTGCTGACATTTATGGTTTCTGTTGAGGTTCTATGTATCCCAGCTGCCCATGAACTCCTGTAGTCAGGACTCCTGCTGACATTTATGGTTTCTGTTGAGGTTCTATGTGTAGAATCCGGCCATGTAAATCAGTCCTAAATCTCATGCAGAGAGAACAGTGTCTGTGGTGATACCACTGAGAGCAATGCTGCTGAATTTGCTGAAAGGCGGGCAATTTTGAGGAGCAATAGCAGCGGAGAAGACACTTTCAATGACTCCAGGGAGAGCACTTGGAAGAGAAACAACAAAAAGGAAATGGTTGAAACCTGCGGACCCTAAGGAGCACCTGAGGCTTCTGTGGGATGTAAAGAAGAGCTTTGGTCCCCTCCTCAACACCACACCCCTGCACTGCTCACCTCCAAACTGCCCACCATTCCATAACAAAAAGGAATCCAGCTGGAAGCACCAGAGGAGACTGCAAAGAGGATTTCAAAGTTCAGAGTTGCCAGAATGCACAGAAAAGTGAGGAAATGGGAGTTTACTTCCTAAAAATGTGAGCATTTTTAGAATACAGATTGCAAAATAGGTACAAGTAGTTTGCAATGAGGTCCCCTGAGCTAGTTTGGCACAAGATTTCTTATTCTTATCAGCGTTCTTTAAAAAAGAAAATCAAGAAGCCGGATGTGGTGGCCTAAGCCTGTAATCCAAGCACTCAGGTGGCTGAGGCAGGAGGATCTCTGCAAGTTTGAGACCAGCCTGGGCTACCTAGTGAGTTCCAGGTCAGTCTCAACTATACAGTGAGACACTGTCTCAAAAAAAACAAAAACAAAAATAAAATTTAAATTACAAAAAACCTCAAGAGCTGGGGATTTAACTCAAAGGTTCCACCACCTGCCTCACAAGCACAAAGTCCTGAGTTCAATCCCCAGTACAAAAAAAAATTATCGGAGTACATGTTTGAAAACTTTAATACTCGGCTTGTTATTTCTCTGAATGCTGCCTAATCCCACTACTCAGGAGGCTGAGACACGAAGATGACCATGAGTTTGAGGCCAGCCTGGGCTTACATAGTAAGTTCAGGGCTAGCCTGAACTACAAAGGGAGACCCTGCCTCTAAACAAATAAATAAGTAATAAAATAAAATAAACCTCTCCCCTGTGGGTATCGTACTGTACTCTTTAAGGCAGAAAACTATATGTACCTTATAGGAAAGTTTCTTTGTTTGGAGGAATGATATTTTGTAAAAAAAAAAAATTTTTTTTGTACTAGGGATCAAACTCAGGACTTTGTACCTGCGAGGCAGGCGCAGTGTCACTGAGCTAAATCCCCAGCCCTGTAAAAGTATTTTTTCAAGTAAAAATTTTATGAAGCTTGGTCTTTTTCTTTCTTCTTCTTTTGCAGTTCAGGCTGGTCTTGAACTCACTACACAACCCAAGCTAGCATCGAAATCACAGCAATATTCCTGCCTCAGTCTTCTGACTGCTGGGAGTACAGGCATGTGCCACCACATCCAGTATGAAACTTGGTCTTGAAGAGAAAACACACACACACACACACACACACACACACACACACACACACACACACACACACACACCTGAGCTCAGAGGACTTTGCCACCTGATAAGACATTCATTGGTAGAGGATGTCATTGTCCCCTCCCAGGTAAGACATTCATTGGTAGAGGATGTCATTGTCCCCTCCCTCTAATAAGTGTCAGGTCTGGTTCTACCAGCTACTCCGGGCCCTGTCCTTCTCTCACCTCGCCTTTCCTGGTGACAGCAGCCAAGCATGCGTAAGCTCTGCTATTATCCCTGTGCCTCAGCATGGGCCAGGCTCACCTTGGGCCACTTTATAATGCCTGGGCCAGAAGGGTCAGTTATGGTTTAGAGCCGAGGAGAAGCAGACTCCCCATACGGAAATGCAAGGGAGGGAGAGGGCCCTGCTCTTACAGCTGGCTCCACGGGACAGCGGCTACATGTGGGCACGAGTTCAACTCGCACATGGCCCAAAATGACAGAATTGCCCTCTGAGAACCCGTATTCCCAAATAACCTTAGATAAAAAGCATGCATTCATTCTCTTAGTGTTCGCCCATGATGCCTTCTAATTTGAGCCTATGACTGAAGACAGCTCCGACCGAGTCATGGTGATTAAAAGTTCTTAGTATTTCAACTACCTCAGTAATAATAAATAATATGCCTAGAATATGTTATAGACTACAAAACAGTTTTAAATATGCAGTCACACACGAACAGGTAGGTAGACAGGCCTCACTAGAAACCCTTTTTTTCTTGGAAGGCTGAGGTAGGAGGATCATCACAAGTTTGAGGACAGCCTGGGTGACATAGTAAGTTCAAGGTCAGCCTGAACTACATAGCAAGAGCCTGTGTCAAAACAAAAAACAAAACAACACCTTTTTTTTTTAACCAATAAGGAAACTAAATTTCAGAAACATTTTTGTCTTGTCAAAGGCCATCAACTTGCAAGACAGAGCCAGGGCTGAAGTGTTCCAATGTTTCCCAGGTTCTCACACTACTGAATATTTCTCTTAACTGAACTGGAGACCTAACTATGTCCTCCTCTACGAGCGTACATAGTCTGTCTTCTCCTTAAACAATGGGAGAGGGGCTATTCCTTCCATCGTGTTTTCCTTTGCTGTCTGTTGTGTAATTTTATGATGCTTGGTCATCTAATGGCCATTCAGTGTGCAGAGGCTCCTAAAATTTAAATTGAAGTTTAGTTGTTTCCTCCCTCTCATCAAATAAATGAAAACTCAAATGTGTCAGAGGTACTTAAAATGCAATCAAACCCTGATTATTGGAGTATTTGTATGTACTGAAAAATCTTTTTGCCAGGCATGGTGGCACCTCCCTGTAATTCCAGCGCTTAGAGGCTGCAGCAAGCAGACTGCAAGTTTGAGCCCAGCCTGGGGTGGAGGGAGGGCGCAGGCCCTGAGTTCAAAACCCAGTACCACCAAGTAAAAACCAAAAATCCTTCTGTGAAATGAACGATGTCTAATTAACATGGAAATGGCTGCTCGCCCCCTTTGGAGACAGGGTCATGCTACATAGTCTAGGGTAGCCTTGAGCTTGCTGTGTAGTCCAGGATGCCCTCGAACTCACAGTCCTCCTGCTTCAGCCTTCAAAGTGCTAGAAATACAGGCCTGCATCACCACGCTCAAGAGTACCTATTTTTTTGAAGAGTTGTATCCCTAATTTATTTGGTCATTTGGAACTAAAAATGTTTCATTGAAGAAAAAATATATATAAAATGCCTTATTTCTCTTTAGACTTAGCATCACATGATGCTCTTAAAAGCCAATTTCAGGCTGGGCATGGTGGCGTATGCCTGTGATCCCACCCAGCACTCAGGAAGCTGAGGCAGGAGGATCGCTGTGAGTTTGAGACCAGTCTGGGCTACACAGTGAGTTCCAGAGCAGTCTGAACTACATAGTGAGACCCTGTCTCAAAAAACAAACAAACAAAAAAGCCAATTTCAGGACCACATTGTGCCCAAATCTAGAAGCTACACATTGTAGTTCTACCAAATCTTCATCTCCTATTTTTTTGGCAAAGATTTGAGGTATGAGAAATTTTATAGGTCATTCTGCATTTTTCCCCTACCTGACTTCACAGGAAGGAAAATAATCTGAATATATTTGAAAAGAGAATTTAAAATATCTTGATAAAAAAACAAAAAAGCATTTCAGGACCACATTGTGCCCAAATCTAGAAGCTACACATTGTAGTTCTACCAAATCTTCATCTCCTATTTTTTTGGCAAAGATTTGAGGTATGAGAAATTTTATAGGTCATTCTGCATTTTTCCCCTATATGACTTCACAGGAAGGAAAATAATCTGAATATATTTGAAAAGAGAATTTAAAATATCTTGATAAAACAACAAAGAAAAACTGAATGAGAAAATTTCTTGAGATTTACCTACGGACTTATTTATTTTAAATTATTTATTTATTTATTTTTATTTATTTATTTTTTAAGACAGGGTCTCACTATGTAGTTGACTGCCCTGGAACTAACTATGTAGCCTAGGCTGGTCTCACAGCATCCTCCTGCCTCAGCCTCCTGAGTGCTGGGATTATAGGCGTGCACCACCACGCCTGGTTCCTATGGCCTTATTTAAAAATCCTGGGTTGGGCCAGGGATTTAGCTCAGTGGTTCTGCTGTCTGCCTTCCAAGTGCAAGAACCCAAGTTTGATCCCCAGTACCAAAAAAATAAAAAATAAAAAAAACTGAAGCCAGGCACAATAGTGCAGCCTGTAATCCCGGAACATGTTGTATGTACTGCCAAAGGGAACACAGCAGTCCCAACACTTGGGAGGCCAAAGCAAGAAGATCTTGAGTTCAAGGCCAGCCTCGGCTGCATAGGGAGAGCCTGTCTCAAAAACCAAACTAAACAAGTCAATCACTAGAACAAAGCTGTTTAACACCTTTCAAGGAAAAGGGCCTTTGGCTTTATAATCATCTACTTCTCTTGTAAGTGTGAAAGATTTCCTTTTTCAAAAAATATGACAACTTGTTCCTTTCAACAAGGAAGAACAAAGTTTTTTCTCTAATGTTTTTTATTTATTTTTACTTTTATTTTTTCGTTTTTTGAGACAGGGTCTCACTGTGTAGTTGAGACTGACCTGGACCTCACCATGTAGCCCAGGCTGGTCTCGAACTCACAGCGACCCACCACGCCCGGCTCTCTCTAATGTCTTAAGAGGGCTTCCTTGTTCATTGGGTGGTGCTAGGGATGGAGCCAGGGCCTCGTGTGTGCTATAGGCTTTACTGCTGAGCCACACCCCAACGCTGCTGTGTTTAAATAGATGCTGGGATGAGAAGTCTGTTCCTTCTGCCAGCCCTGGAGTGGGCACGTGGACATGCTCAGGGGCTGCTTTGCATCATAACCAAAGATCACACTGTAGGAGGGTGGATCCCATTCTTAAAACAAAATAAGCTGTACTGATAGAAAAGGATCCTTCTAGTAATTTTACTTTTAAGGCAAGGTCTCACTATGTAGTTCAGGCTGGCCCTGAATTCACTTGGGCCAGACTGGTGTCGGATCACAGCAGCCTTCCCACCTCAGCCTCCTGAGGGCTGTGATTACAGCTGTGCACCGCCATGCCTGGCTCAATAAATTCTTTGACAACTCTAAGGCAATACCTAGTTCTACTGATTCATCCACAACACTTCCTCAGGCTTTCTACTCACCATAAAACCTCCTGGGTTTCAAAACTTTTTGTGTTTGTATTTGAAAACTCCAAAAATGACTGCCAAAAAGTCTCTGTCTGTTTGGCTGAAAAGGCAGGCATAATCTGATGGTCATTTGAATCCTTACTAATGAATCCTCCCTTTGACTTCGTGGGCAGCTTTGCCAAATGAGGAACTGTACCGACTCCAAAGCAAGCTGTTGACATGGAAGAGACCTGGAGCTTTTCACCCAAAATTACCAAGGGCTTTTGTGCGACGTCCAACTTTTTACCTTCAGACAGTCTTCGGTTTCTCCACAGACAAGGCTTGTGCTTTTGTGGAGTAATAAAATCCCACATGTAGATGCTTTCCTTGCAAGGAAACCTCAGTAACCGCAAAATCCCACCAGGGAAAATCCCAACCAAGTTTATTCCTGCACCGGTCACATCGGTCTGTAGTTTAGACAGCAGTGGAGCCAGCCGGCTGGGAACAAGAACCGCTGTCCTTCTGTTATCACGTATCATCTGAATTTGAAAGACCTCACTTAAATCAGAAATCGCTCTTCTTTTGGAAATGTCATTTCACTCAAACTTACAGTTCTGTGGTTTAAAGGAGTCAAATAGAGTCCCCACACTAGAGTTTAATAAGAGGGGAAAGGAGCCTGGTGGCACATGGCTGTAATCCCAGCACTCAGGAGGCTGAGGCAGGAGGATCGCTGTGAGTTTGAGACCAGCCTGGGCTACACAGTGAGTCCCAGGTCAGTCTCAACTACATAGTGAGACCCTGTCTCAAAACAAACAAACAAACAAATAGGGGAAAGGAAAGGAACCATAAAAGTGATCAAGGAAAACTTTGAAGGTGAACTTGCTCTTCTGAAAATAAACAATAGCAGATCACTGCTTCTCTCCCATAAGTTTTAGAAGAAGATAAATCACCCTGGAACACTTCAGGAGTGTTCAATTAGAGTCTCTTGGCCAGTGGTGATATCAGTATTCATAACACCAAGTATCTGTTCATTCTTCTTCGTGTAAGCTATTTTTTTTTTCTTTTTTTGGTACCAGGGATTGAACTTGGGACCTTGCGCTTGTGAGGCAGGTGGTGGAACCACTGAGCTAAATCCCCAGCCCAATGTCTAAACTATTGACGAAGGAAAAAAATAGAGAAAAGCAGATGATGCCTTTTAAAAGAGCTGACAGGCATGGTGCACGGGTCAGCTCAGGTCGCCTAGGAAGCAGATGTTAACACAGGTAAGTGGGCAAAGGCTGTAGCGGAGGAAGCGCCTGTAAGGGCTAAAGGGCTGAAGGAAGAGCTGGGCAGTGCTTCTGGAGGCCACAACTCTTTATCCTCTTCCTTCTTCCCTGGCTACTCCCAGTTCTCCATGTCTGATGCTATCCGACATGCTATGGCCAACCTCACAACCTCAGTCACCAAATCTTCATTCCTGATGCTAGGGATCAAACTTGGGACCTTGCGCTTGTGAGGCAGGCAGCGGAACCACTGAGCTAAATCCTCGGTTACCACATCTTCACTCCTAAGAAGCCTGAGAGTTTGGAATCAAGTCCTTCCCAGAATGGGGTGGCTGCACAGATCTGTTTACAGTCACAACTGCAAGAGGGATCCCCAGAGTCACCCTTGTG
Organism: Fukomys damarensis; assembly: GCF_012274545.1. NCBI lineage: Eukaryota > Metazoa > Chordata > Mammalia > Rodentia > Bathyergidae > Fukomys > Fukomys damarensis. Next base: position 68,525,128 of record NW_022900949.1, on the reverse strand, counting down.
GATTTTCTGGCTGCTCACACTGCTTGCTGCTCCCTGTACAATAGCAGCCTCAGCTTCTCCTTAGGGTCACTGGCCCCTCTAAGGACGATGATGACTCTTCCTGCCTGCTGACCCCTGGACACAGTGCTAAAGGGCCAAAGAGGCAATTCACAGACATTCACAGATTGTATTTCAAGGTGTCTCCTACTAAGAATACATTCTTTTGGGGTTCTGTGGAGCCCAAAACTGTGAGAACAGGGAGCTTTAAAGATTCCCCAATGGGGCCACTCATTTTAATCTCTGTTCTTTGACCCATATTTCTTCCTGTGACACTGCATCACAGTAAGGTAACTGATTTAATGCGGTGCCCTGAAGAAAGGCACCTAATCCCTGAAAAACATTTCCCACAGTAAACTGGGCCTTCGACTCTGCCTTTCGCTGCTAAGGCAATTCTCCATCATATAGTAGCCAGTGGATCCTAAAGCAGGGGTCTTCCTTGTACCTCCTTGGATGCAAAGTGGTCCAATATCCTGTGTGGTACCTCAGACCTGCGGATCACGAAGTTTGAAAGTTTCCACACAGTGCTGCAGATTGAGGCTCTGTGGCAAGAAAGACAAATTCATACACAGATGAAGTATCTCTTGCTACACAGAGAGAAACTGGGTGGAAGGAGGCAGACGGCCAGCTGGACTCCTCAAGAAAAAGTGTCCTGTAAGAGGCTCAGTTTCTGTTGTCGGCACAACAGAGACCCAAAAGCAGGAGCACGGTCAGCTGCCTGTGCCTCCCTCACCTTTCACTAGCCTGCTGTGTCATTTCCGGGTTGGTTTACAGCAAACCTCTTTTTTTTTAATTGGTACGGGGGATCGAACTCAGGTCCTTGCGCTTGCGAGGCAGGCAGCAGCACCACTGAGCTAAAACTCTGGCCCACGGTTTACAGCAAACCTTAATGAACACAAGTCAATTCCATTTTGTCTACATTGTTCTTTATTGCTTCTTCAGTCGTGAATACTTTGGGGGTGGGTATTAATGCATAACACAAACTTCTTCATGTCTTTATGCCCGATCTCATATATCCATCCACATGCCTCTGCATCAGACCTGTTTGTCTCCATTCTTTTAAACCAGAAAGTGTGTGTTTCCTCAGGGTAGCTTTGTTTTGTTTTGTTAAGACAGCGTCTTGCCACATTACCCAGGCTGGTCTCAAACTCCTGGCTCCAGTGATTCTCCTGTCTCAGGCTCCCAAGTAGCTGAGACCACAGCACACAGCATCGCACCTGGCTATTTTCTTATCTTGAGCAGTTACCTCTCCTTCCATACGATATGAACGAGCACTTGCAATGCACGTGGTTTTACTGACTAGGAAACTGCGGAGCTACTGTCCATTTGTGACTTGCACCCATGTACTGAGCCAGTCAATCCATAAGCCACACTTGTGCTTTTTCCTTCTTCGTCTGTTGGCTTCTGTAGAGAAGGAGGGGAGCTGGTGTGTCTGCGGTGGGTGACGTGCAGATCTACCTGCTCATTCAGTTTATGCACGCCCACCAGGCTGGCTCCGGCTCGGTCTCACTTATACTATTTCCATCTTATGGATGGGCTGCTCTCAGCCCGCCCAGTTTTATGATTGGAGGGATCCAACAGAACCAAATTCATAATAAGCAATTCCAAATGCATGCTCACTTGGTGCGGCACGGCCTAGCAGTGCATCTCTACTAAAATCTCACGGTATTCCAAGAGCCGCTTCTCAAAGGATGCACAACTGTGCCGGGACAGCAAGGCCTCGCTCTACGAGTCACAGGGCCTGCTTTGTCCGGCCGCTGAGGCTTGCTGTAAATCCTACCCTCTGTCTTTACTCACCCCCAACACCTTTTTCCCAGAAGCATGGCTAAGTAAGAAGGCCCCTTGCATCCTAACTCGTGCTGGTGTGACTGACCCCTGCCTTTTCCCTCTAGCCTTAGGAATAAGACTATGACCCAGACTAGCCAGGTAGAGTTTTGTCTGAGTCTTTTTTACCGGAATCATTTTTTTTCATTGCAGCTGCAAACAAGAAACATACAAGTCTGTTTATTTTGGCAAAATCGTTTTCCTCTTAGAGAAGTGGCCTAAGTGTAGAATACAGCCAATAACATATAAGTGGACCATAAGAACACAAGACACAAGTCCCCAAAGATATTGTTTGAATTACTAGATGCATTCCACACTATATAATCACAGGATCAATAAATCCTATTAGTACGTGAGCTGATCTGAATTAATTTCTGTACATTGAAACAGAACTGGTATCTAATATGTAGAACAAAGCAAAGGAACACAAATATCTTTTTATTCTCTCTTTTGGGGGGGGTGTTTTGAGACAGGGTCTCACACATAGTTGAGACTGACCTGGAACTCACTATGTAGCCCAGGCTGGACTTGAACTCACAGTGATCCTCCTGCCTCAGCCTCCCAAGTACTGGGATTATAGGTGTGCACCACCACGCCTGGTCTCTTTTATTCTCTTTGATCCTAGAAAATCTATAAAGTGCCTATTTCCTCTCTTTTGGGGCTACTCCTGGCCTTTTAACTCTTACGTGACACAAAGTGATTGATTCCAGAGGATGGGAAAGGGAAATAAAATGGGTTAAGATGCAGCATGTATATGTACCAACTCCCCATGGTGAATGTACTCATTGTGTTTTGCAAATATGCACAAAAAACAAACAAAAAAATGTATTCTAGTGGTGCCCTGCAGGTTGAAGGAAGCTCCTCTTCCTCACTTCCTGGAGATAGAACCTAGGGAACACGGCCACTGCACTGCCTCCCCAGTCCCAGGAGTGTAGCTGATATTTGAAAGCCAACGCACAGACTACGGAGACACTTCGCCCCTCATTCTATCGTGAGGAGATCAGTGCCCACATAACGGAAGGAGAAGGAAGATGGAGATCGCAGACGGCTCTACGCCACTGGCCACGTTTCCTCTGCCTGTTTTTTTCTCACAGGTTCCCTGACTCCCAGCGCATGCTGTCTGTTATTACAGTAGTGGCTTCTTCCCTCTGCTCCAGATCTTCTCTTGTGTTGGGCCTTCATATCGATCAGCCCCATGCCTGAAACAAAACGCGGCCAAGAACAGCATAAAGTCTAGTGAATGGGCTAAAGCCATGGCCTGTAGCCAGAGGCCAGGGCTAGGAAATGGGTGGGAAGCTTCCGTACAGTAGCCACTGACCCAAGAATCTAGTAAAACTCATATTTTAGAGCTTTGTTACACAGAAGTAGTAAAAAAGCAATCATATTAAAATAAGGGTATCAGACATCTATTGTTAAAAAATAAGCTATCTCAGACTCTGGTATAAAATGATCAAAATGACTTGTTAATCTTTATCTCACACGGGCCTAGAGATGTACTCAGGTCAGACAGGCAGTTCTCTCTCAGGGTCCATGGTAGGTGATGTCAGATGGGGCTGGGCTTGGGCTCCTTTCAAAGCTCCCTCATTCATACATCTGGTAACTAAGTCTGGCTGTTCCTCAAACCTTAGCTGGATCTCCCAGCTGAAATGCCAACCCATGGCCTGGGCTTCTTGGCACTGGGCTGGTTGAATCCTAAGAGAAAGGTTCTATATTAGTCACCATTTCTTCTTGTGGAGTCAAAACAGTTAAAGTTGAAATGCCCAAAGTCAAAAGAGGAAAGGTTTATTTGGCTGACAGTTTGTAGAAGTTTCAGTCCATACTCAGCGAGCTCCAAGGCAGGGAAGTGCAGCAGAGAAGTATCACAGAGGAGCGACTGCAAGTAAGGCAAGCAAGGGATCTTAGTAGATTCCTTCTGCCTTTTTTATACTCTAGGCTACTGGGATTAGGATGGTCCCAAAGCAATCAGTGGGCTGATTTAGAATTCGCTCACCCTTAACCTTTAATCCTAGATTGCACCATGAATCCATCTCACACTCTAGATTCAGCCACCTCTGAAAAAGCCCCACCTATGACCACATAAGCTTTTGAGGGATATCTAGACACAGCCATTACAGGTCTTGGGGTGGGGGACCAGGTAGAAGCTGGACTGATTGTTCTTTATCATCTAGCCTCTGAAATCACAGATAGACACTTCCACCACATTGTGTTGGCAAAAAGGTCACACATGTCTGCCCAAGTTCATAGATTCTACCTTTTATTCTGCATAGCAAAGTATGGAGCTAACAAGAGCTTGTGGGATAAGAAACTTTGTTACAACTTAGAAAACAATCTGCCACAGAAAGTTTTTTTTTTAATAGATGCGGCTAAGTGAATACAAAGTATCTTTGTTATCTAAATATTAATGACTAGGAGCTACCCTGATACACTGTGATACAAGAAAGCCAAAGACACCCTGTAATGAAATGCATTCACATATCTCTCCCAGCTTTAACACTGAGGGTGTCTTGATTTCCACATAACAAAAGTGTGAAAAAAAATTTTTTTTTTTTTTTTTTTTTTTTTTTTTTTTGTACCCGGGGTTGAACTCCGGTCTTTTTTAGCAGCACCGCTGAGCTAAATTCCCAGCCCTAAAAATAAAATTTTTTTTAAAGACAGGGTCTCCCTATGTAATTCAGGGTGACCTTGAAATCACTATGTAGCCCAGGCTGGCTTCACAATCACAGTGATCCTGCCTCAGCCTTCCGAGCACTGGGATTATAGGCATGCACCATCAGGCCTGGCTAAAATGTAAAGCTTGCAAATGAAATGATTTTAAATGAACTATTTTTACAGAGTATTGGACCCTTGTGCATCTAGTAAGTCAGTTAACAAGCTAAGAAGAAGGCAATCAACAGGGACAATAACACGGTAGAAGAATAGTTTGAAAAAAACAAAGAGACAGTAGAAGTCATTGAAGTCCTTTAAGTATTTTTACATATGAAGAATGATGCTTTGTTATTTGTTTTTGTTGGAAAAATTACGTGTTCTCCAAGTAAGGGGGGAAAAGGTAGTTGATTTAATCACTGTACATTTCAAAGGCTAGCTCATAGGTTCTACACTAATCTAAATTTCGTTTTATGTGAGGTACAAATATTTTCATAATTGTCAGTTTTAATCTTCAGGCAAAGTCCTAATCAAACTTCGAGCTTTTTGAGTAGACTTACTTCAGTGGCCTCTTGTCTACTACTTTTGAGAGAAGAGCCTTCTGTAACCTGTACATATTTTCATCCTCCCCTGCAGGGTTAACCATGAGAAGCATCCCTTAAAATGACTTTGGTAATAGTATTTTCCCAGCTCTCTTAGAACGCCTGTCATATCAAGGGAAATGAAATCCAAGATAGCCATGACAGTAGTAGTCTTTGCCTTAGATGTTAGATACATCTGTAATTATCTGCCAGATACACTTTCATCAAACGGTTATGCGCACCTGCTTTGTGTGAGGCACTGCGCTGAATACTACAGAAATCATTAAGAGAAACCATCTGTGATAGATATATATCATATCTATATAAACATGCACAGGTTTTCACTCAGGAGCATTGTGAAGTTGACACCACGGACAGCCACCACCAACTACCAAGACCACCCCATTGGTTTTCTCACCTCCTCTCCCTGTGCCACCACCAGCACCTCGAACACCACCACCACCACCGCCACAATCATCACCCCACACCGGTTTACCACAACTATTAGCGGCCACATAGATCGAATGACTTGCAACGTATTTACTATAAAAAGTTAGTTCAAATGAGGAACTTCAAACCAGGTGCAGTGGTGCACATCTGCAATCCAAGCACTTGTGAGTCTGAGGCAGGAGGATCGCTGCAAGTTTAGGGCCTGCCTGGGAGTCCAATGAGTTCAAGGCCAGCCTGAACCACATGGTAAGACTGATCCTGGGTCGGGGGAGAGGATGAACTCTGGAAAACAGTATCTTTCATGAATTTAATTCACTTGAACTGCTCTTGGTGTGTACGCCATCTTCCTGCGTGTTACCTCAATTACTGAATGTTCAGGGGAGTTTCATCATTTTGACATGCCAACAGGAAATTTCAAGTTTGAAGGAGTAGACAAGGTCAGCTCACAGGAAGGCGCAGCTGAGTGACGTGGGGAGGAACTCTGCTCCTGACTGATGCACCGCTGGGCTCTGCCTCTCACCCACCTGCAGGAGTCCTGCACCGGGACCAGGTGAGACTGTGGCCCAGCCTGAGAGAAAGCCCGCCCCACCTCAAACAGCAGTTCTGGGGAGAAAAGGACAACATGGAGGTCTCTGTTAGCTCAGTTCATGGCCGGCTATTGAAATGAGGAGGCCACGCCAGTGACCAGGTCACAAGCTTCATGGGGGTTAAGCGCGGTGATGCCGCTGTCCTGGGAAGAAAATACTTTCCACTTGTCCAGTACTTTTCATCTGGCCAACAGTAATAAAGATGACTTTGTACTTTCAGCCAAATATTACCAGGTACTTTGCAAATGTTTAGCTCATGAATCCTCAGGACAACCAAGAAAGGAAAGCTTTGAATTTGAAGAAAACAAATAGTTCTCATTTTGTGATTCACTCAGGACTCGATTTAATGTCCAAAGAAATGGGTCCAGACCTATCTAGCCACCCCACGGCTGACTCCTGACCCCCAGGGACATAGCTGGCTTAGAGCCCTGTCTAAAGTGACCTAGACAAGGTTTCCAACATGGCAGAACTGGACCAGAAAACACTGCATGTTCCTCTCGCACAGGGAGTCCATGAAGCTTTCTAGAGTTTTGGTTTTCAAAGGAAGCAAGAGACAAGAAAAAAAGGGAAAAATAGAAGGAAACAAAGCTTCTGTACATAGGGAGAGGAGAGGGATTGAGAGGGAGGGATGAGATAAAATAAAATAAAATAAAATAAAATAAAATTTACTAAAGAAATAACAAAGTTTTTGTTTTCAGTCTTTAAAGGTTCTTTGAAGCTTCCTCAAGGTTAGAATATCCTCTAAGAGAATTTTATTCCCTAATATACCCCTTAGAAGAATTTTTTAAAATTAAGTATTCCTTGATGAAAATTTTACCATATATTTAAATAAATGCATAGGTATAAATAATAGGTTTAAATAATAATGTAGGTTATTTGAAATAAACTGTTGCAATTCTGCCTTTGAAATTTTCAATTGGAAACCAGGTGTGATGTGCACTCCTGTAATCCCAGCCCTTGGGACACTGAGGCAAGAGAATCACCTTGAGTTCAGGACCAGCCTGGCCCATACAGTGAGTTCAAGGCCAGCTGGGCTACAGACTGATATGGTCTCAAAAGAAAAAAAGGAAAAGCAGCTTGTTTGTATACTTTTTAAGTAGAGGATGTTGGGTATGAAATTGCTTGGGTTTAGATTCAAGTGGATATATAATCTATATAAAATAATATATTAACAAAACAAGGAAGTACATTCACAGCTTCCTGGGACTAAGCCCAGAAGTGGTCCACAGGACTTTGTGACTCCGTCTGTAGTCAGAACAATGACACGGTCACATCTTACAGCAACGGGAGGTATAAGTTGGGTGCTGGGAAGCCAAAGGAGAGAACAATTTTTAGGAGGCAACTGTTAGTTTCCACCATAATTTTTGAGCCTCTAAAATATCAAAAACTTTTATAATATTATTATTATTTAAGTGTAAAATTTATCAACATAATACACACATATGAAAAGTTAAGAAAAATTTATTAGCAGTATAGTTCTTAAAAACATATGGGACTTTTATCTTCATAATTAATTCATGTCTCAATTAGAGCATCAATTTTATTCCTATTTATTTTTATAAATATTACCACTAAGAAAGCTTCATGTTTGCAAGAGCAAGGACCCAAGTTCAATCCCCGGTACCAAAAAAAAAACAAAAAAAAACAAAAAGCAAGCTTCATGTGAGTTATAAATGGGAATGGAAGAAACTTTTTTTTTTTTTTTTTTTTTTTTTTGGAAGATAGGATCTTGCTGTATAGTTCAGGCTGGCCTTGAAAACACTATGTAGTCCAAGCTGTCTTCAAACTGTGGCAATCCTCCTGCCTCAGGCTCCCGAATGCTGGGGGTCACAGGTGTGCACTACGTACCCAGCTGGAAGAAACTTTTTGTAAAGCAATTATAACTAAATTATTTGAATTTAACTGATCTTAAATAATTATGTATTATAAAATTACTTTTTATTAACAAATAACTTTATTATATGTCTCTGAATAATTTGTGTTAGTAAGCCATCAGCTAACAACTCACTGAAGAATTCCTTCAGTTTTATGGAAAGCTGTGCATTAGAAATAGCCTGAAATCCCAGGTATGTTAGAGGCTGAGGCCAAAAGGTCACCAGTTTGAGGCCATCATAGGCTATTTGATGCGATCCTGTTTCAAAATGAAAAATAAAAGTAAAGGCCTGGAGATTTAGCTTAGTGTGAGGCCCTGGGTTCAATTCCCAGTACCACAGGAAACAGAAAGGAGGAAGGAAGAAAAGAGGAAGAAAAAAAGAAAAGAAGGGAGGGAAGGAAGGAAGGAAGGAAAAAAGAAAGGGAAGAAGGACAACCTGACTTGCAAAGTGACTTTGGTACACAGTTGTAAAAGTCATTCACTGCCAGAGCCACCCATGTGGGACTCCGCCCGTCTCTCAGGAACCACTCTTATCCCCAGTAAATTTTCCCATTCTTAACCTCTGTTGTTCCTTAGAATTCTTTCTTTGATTTCAGGGAACATGAACTTGGTGTATCTGACATCTAGCAGGTTGGTTGGGAGTTACATTTTCCCGCTATGACTTTTTTTGGGGGGTGGGTACTGGGAATCGAACTCAGGCCCTTGCACTTGTGAGGTAGGCGGTGGAACCACTGAGCCAAATCCCCTGCTCTCCCCTATGACATCTTGAAGGTTTCCCCAAGGTCTACAGAAGGAGAGGCTGCCAAACTCCGAGTGATCATGCATATGGGGCCAATGACTCCGCTTATCTGCATTTACTAGATGGGCTTTGTGAGGGGAGTCCTAATGCTAAACTGCAGCATGACTTCTATTTAAAGCCCATTAGATTAGCACCCTGGAGAAGGCCCCTGACTGCGGTCTTCCCCACACCAACCCTTCTCAGCTCAAAGCAGCTAGATGAAAACTATACCCTTTCTCCCCTAAGTGCAGTTACCAATACCTCTTCAGAAGGGGGGCAATATTATAGATAATTAGGTAGAAACGTAGGCAGATAGAGCCAGGCCCTTCAGAGAATTAGTGTAGAACGTGGGAACACCCTACAATTGCAGCTGGGGGCGCATCTGAAGATTAAAGTCACAATGGCGAGATTCATGTATTTCCCTGAGGGAAAAAGGGAAGTCTGAGACTCTTGGTTCTACCCTTTTGAGATTTCCTGTATAAATAAACCATTCTCTCATTAGGGGTGGGCCATTCTCTCCCACCCACTAAGACGAAGACTGACTCTCAAAAACCAAGAGTAGCTGGCTTCTGAACTGGTTTCCAGATGATGTCCAGGCACCACGTCCAGCTTCAGAGGTAGCAAGAAGAAACCCTGAAACAACCCAAGAAACAGGCCAAGGAGACAGACAAGGAAGATAAGAGCATTCAAACAGAAGCAAAAGCAGGAGCAGAAGAAAGGTGAGGAGCTAAAAACAAAGGCCACAGGAAAGGACCCCTGGCCACAGGAGGAACTAAGAAATCCGGCAAAAAAAAACCACAAAACAACCGTTCCTTGTGCCTGTGATGATGGTGCCCCTTGATTCCATTACCATTTAGATTATCTGGATTCCCTGCCGTAATGTGGTCTTTGATTTTTGTTGTACATTTAAGAATAAAATTTTGTAAAACAATAAATAAATAAAACTAACACTAAAGACAAAACTGAGACTATAGATGATTAACCAAGGTTAATGATGTCATCCATATGCCCTTGCTACTCCTGGATCAACATTAGCCAAACAGCTATACTTCTAATTTTTTTTTGTTTTTTTTTTTTTTGGTTTTTTGAGACAGGGTCTCACTATGTAGTTGAGACTGACCTGGAACTCACTATGTAGCCCAGGCTGGTCTCAAACTCACAGCGATCCTCCTGCCTCAGCCTCCCTAGTGCTGGGATTACAGGCATGTGCCACCATGCCTGGCTATACTTCTGATCTTATTGGTTGACTATAGTTTTTTTTTTTGTTTTTTTGTGTTTTTTTTTTGGTGCAAGGGATTGAACTCAGGTCCTTGCATTTTCAAGGCAGGCAGCAGAACCACTGAGCTAAACCCCAGCCCGGTTGATTATAGTTTTGACCCATGTTATACCCACTTCGTGACTTTGTTCTATAAAACTTTCTCAGAGAAGTAGGCTTATTGGAAGCCCATTCAGGGACCCCCACATCTCTCAGGAGCTATTCCTACTCCCCAATAATTTTTTCTATTCTTTTTGTTTGTTTGCTACTGGGGATTGCACTTGAGACCTGCACTTGCGAGGCAGGCTGTGGCACCACCGAGCTAAATCCCTGGCCCTAAGTTTTCCTATTATTAAAAATAAAAAGTCATTTACTGTTATAATCTTGGAAAATTTACCAAACATTTCTACTAAGTTTTACCAAATGAATGACGATATTACCATCTGTTTTCTCTTAGTTAGAGATATCATGTTTACTGCAATATGTAAGAATTGGGAAAGTAGGCAGGGTATGGTGGCACATACCTTTAATCCCAATAGTCTGGGAGGCTGAGGCAGGAGGCTTGCAAGTTGGAGCTCAGCCTGGGCAATTCTTCAATTTTTTTTTTTTTTTTTTTTTTGGTACCAAGGATCGAACTCGGGTCCTTGTGCTTACAAAGCAGGCAACGGAACCACTGAGCTAAATCCCTGGCCCCTGAGCAATTTATGAAGGCTCTGTCTCAAAATTTAAAAACAAAAAAAGAGATAGAGGACTAAATATATAAATAAATAAAGGGCTGGAGATGTAGTTCAGTGTGCGGCTCTGTACAAAACAAAGAAAGAAATTAAAAAAGAAAGAAAGATCACTTCAATATACTTTTGTCAATGCATTTATTTATTTATTTATTTATATATTTATTTTGCAGCAGGGTTTTGCTAACTAGCCCAGGCTGACCTTGAATTTGAGGTGATCCTCCTGCCTCAAGCTCCCAAGACCTGGGATTACAGGCATGCCACCATATTCAGCTCAGTATAATTTTTTTAATTTTGTTTCTTTTTTGGGGGGTGGGTACTAGGGATTGAACTCAGGACCTTGCACTTGCAAGGTAGGCGGCAGCACCACTGAGCTAAGTCCCTGGCCCTCAATACATTAAAAAAAAAAACAAAAAGAAACAAAAAAAAAAAAACAGATTTTGCTCTAAAAGGTTTTAAACATTTTTTTTTTTTTTGCCAGAAGCTTAAGCTGCTAATTTAACTCATTCAACTACTTAATGTTTATAGACAATATTTTCCATAAAGCTAATTGGATAAGCAGCCTTCATTGTCCAATTAGCCAAACCAGACAGTCTGTTGGAAAAAGCCTAAATCAATTGATTAAAACAACTCAAATAAATAAAATAAAATGCATTTAGAGAAAAAGAATGAAATCACTGAGGAACTGAGGAACTCATGTAGTAAGATAGGTTACTACGGTGGGTTAACTAATGGTGAGCTTGTATCGCCCAGCTGAGCTGAATCAGTGTGGTTGGGTGTGGAGGATCCACCTGAGGATTGTCGCCAATGGCATAAAAAGAACTTGAGAAGAAGATCGTGGGCTGTTGATTTTCTAGGAGAAGCTCGCTGCAGTTGTTTTCCTGAAGCAAACTTGGCTATTCTTGTCTTCTGAGGAGCTCAGGGCTTCACAGTTGTTGGGAATGGCTGCTGTTCTTGTCGAGAGCTCTGATCTTCACCATGAGCATCACCTCCTGGCTCCAGTGTAGATCTCTCAGCCTGGTGGCACAGATCCCTTACCCCACCAACACAGGTTTTCTGGCTTCCACTATTGGCTGTTGGCCTTCCTGGTGCAGATCCTCAAAATGGACAAGCATGAGCTATTGCTGTGGGCTCTCGGCCACTGGCTGGACTTGTGGAGGACACTGCCTTGGACTCTAGGCCTTCAGCTGGACTTGTGCAGGACATTGCTGTGGGATCCAGGCCCTTGGCTGGATTCTTTGAGTTTCTAGTGTGAGGCTAATCTTTTGCATTCCTCTGCATTTAACTTTTTGGGTAAATATCATCAACTAATCTGATAAATTATGTGTCCTATATTAAATCTAACTCCTTTGCAAAGCCCTGACTACAACAGTTACTAAGAGCAATACATCAGGATATAGAACTAATACAATTGAAATATCTATGAAAAAGTATAAAACAATTTTAAAATACAATTTATCTTTATTAAATTTATAATGGTACCACAGAATGTGGCTGAAATTCTAAACTCTTTATAAGAAATGACAGATGTTCTGGTTAGGACTTTGGAAAGTGTGCATGTGAATATATATTGTACTGAGGGATTGAACCTTGGGTAAAATTCAGTAATAACTACATACAGATGTAAATTAGAAAACCTTTCATTCAAATTTTTAGAGATTTCCATATTAACATTTCCTATTAACTTAATGAAAGTGAAAAAAAGAATGAACTGCTAAAAACTGGACTGTTAGCTAGCAAATATTTCACAGATAACAGAAGTGAAAATACATCTTAAAACAAGACTGAGGATTGACTACTACTTGAAAAATACTGCCTGGGGTAAAGTTCATAAAGTAGGTTTTAAGTATTTCATTCAAGGATATCTATTATATAAAGAAAATGTGTGAATTTTTTATCCATGTGTTTTTATCCAGTCAGCAGAGCATGTAGCAATAATCCCAGCAAATCTTCCAGGTAAACCTAAAAGGTTGCCCTGCTAACCGAGCTGCACAGGTGAGAGGGGCCCCTTTGCAGTGCCACCCTGGCTTGTGATGTGTGTCTAAACACGTATCCTTCAGCCCTGGCAATGCACCTGCTTCTCAGGGATGATTCTTTTCAGCTACTGGTACCTCCTTGTTTTGAGAATTTTATTTTGAAAATAAAGGGATGCAAGTGACAGGCACCATTTTGTGCTGCAAGTGTTCTTTCCTTTGCCATCCTGAGTCTCTCTCTAGAGTTAAGCATCTTTTAAGAATAAGAGGCTGCCTCGCAACTGCAAGGTCTCAAGTTCGATCTCCAGTACCAAAAAAAAAAAAAAAAAAAAAATGAGGAAGGCAGGTGTCGAGTCACCACACCCCTCTAATCTACAACGTATTTAGATCGTGCCATATTTAGATTGTGCCCAGTAGAGGTACAAGCAGCCCAGCTGTGAACCATACCTTGCCCTTCATGGAAAGACCTGCCTGATGATTTGGCTTGATCATGAAAGGAGGCTTTCCCAAAATCAATACTGTGGATTGTGCAAGAGGTTTTCAAGACCCTAGAGGTACCAAGGTAAGGCTCAGGATGGGCAAGGAGAGGAAAGGCTTTTGAAATGGATGGAAATAAAGAATGCGTATTACACTTAGGACAAGTTTTCAATAGTTAAGTGTAGTAGCATGTGCCTGTAATCTCAGTACTCAGGAGGCAGAGGCAGGATGAATCCAACTTTGAGTCCAGCCTGGGTTGCTCAGTGAGTTTGATGGCTTGAACAGACGAGACCCTATCTCAAACAAAACAAAAAACAAAAAACAAAATGAGTTTTCACTGAGAACAAGCTGAAAATCTAGAAACTGATTTAAAAATAAATAAATCTGTGCTCAAACCCAGCATGGTGGCTCATGCTTGTATTTCTTAAACTCAGGAGGCTGAGTCAAGAGAATCACCAAAGAGTTCAAGGCCAGCCTGGGCTCCACAGTGAGTGAGCTCAAGGCCAGTCTGAACTACATACTGAAACCCTGTCCCAAAAAACTAACCGCCAAACAAACAAAATTTGTGTTCATAACCCTCATAAAAGTTGTTTAATACTTTTTTTTTTTGAGGCAGAGTTGTTTGGGAGCAGGCTATGTGACTTGGGTCCCAGAGTCCAAGGCTGATATAACTTGTTTCAGGAACAGAAAAATTAATTTTAGAAAACCCACAGGCTTTCTGACTGTGTGGGAAAACTCATATACACAGCATTCCTGGGGCAAGATAACTTCTGCTGAGGACAATGCATAGAACAGAGGCATCTAGGTAGGGGGAAGGATCTGTTCCCCATTAATCTCCTTCACTATTGCTCACTAGTTACACATTTACTGACATCTACTGGCAGTCACTGTTCCACAAATGATGCATGACCCCCTCCTCTGTGTTTTTGGCTTTCTAAAAGTGGGTCTACCCAGAGACCATTGAGAATGTCCACTAGAGGCATCTCTCCCACCAGATCCCTTTGCATTCTAAATTATTGTTTCTGTCTCTTAGACTTCACACCCAGGTGATTTGGGTTCTGGTCAGCCTCCCATACAGAGTCTCACTATATGGTTTAGGTTGACCTTGAAGTCACTGTATACCTCAGATTGATCTTGAACTCACTGCAATCCTCCTGCCTCAGACTCCCAAGCTCCGGAATTATAAGCATGTTCCATGGTGCCCAGCCTTTAATGTATTTTGAAAATTGCTCTTTTAGGGATATTTTTGTGTATTATGCCTTTGTCAGGCAGAATAAGTACTTGGTAAGATCACACATCTACATTTTCTAGCAGAGCGAAATCAGGTACGGCTGGGCTGTGACTAGAGTTCAGTGGGAGAACGTTTGGCCAGCATGTGCAAAGTGCCCCTCACCCAGTTTTTTTGGTGTCGTTTTTGACATTTCAAGTTCCCAGGGGCTTCTACCTTATGTTCTGTGATTTGAAAACTCTTTTGTAAGTTTGAGTATTTTTCTGAAGGTTAGGTAGAACTGATGAAAGAGAAAACCATTTTGTAGTAAAAGGGCTATGTGGCAATTGTGGCTTGGGCGGTGAGGGAAAGAATGTTAGGAAGTTAGCTACAAAACTATTATACTTTCTGGAGATGGCTTGCAAGGGCTCAGGCTCTGGTGTAGGAGGAAACTAAAATGATATGGTTTTCTTCTTTTTATTTCTCCTTCTTTTTCATTTGTAGAACTCCAATTTCATTTGGGTGTCTGTACTTCAGGGGAGATGATCATGCTCCTGGTTCAGAGGTACATCCTGATTAATCCAAACGAATCACACAATTCTATGTTCCTTGCCAGTTACTATTTTTAAAATGAGCATGAGATGCAGTTTGGGGCAATGAGATGAGAAATTCGCTCAGTGAATTCTGAAAAAGTTTTCTGCATTCATTCCATATATACAAGGAGATGCCATCCACTTCTTCCACGCAGGTGGTGTTCAGGGTAATGCGGAGATCTCTGGGTACTGTCCTGTAACTGAGGGGACAACTGGTCTACAAAGAAAGACAGAAACAGCCAGGGTCCTTGCATGCGATTCAGCCACCCATTCTCCCATTTCTTGGGTTTGTTTCACTAGGAGAATGAGGACAAGGTTTGCAAGGACAGGTGAAAGGAGAGCAAGATAATGAAACTGTCATATATATATATATTTAAATATACATATATATGGTACTGGAGATTGAACCCAGGGCCTTCACACTTTTGAGTCAGGGTCTTACTAAGCTGCTGCTGCCCAGGCTGGGCTTGAATTTCATCATAAATGTTCAATGTAAAGAGTAATAGTGTTTCTGGTGGAAATAGCCAGCACCTGATTAGTCAGCAGAGCTGAGGGCTAAATCAGGCCCAAATTGTCAATGTGGATGTTATGTGCAGAAACTAGTGCCTCTGGGGGGAAACTAAAATTAGAAGAGAGTCAGACATGGTGGTGCACGCCTACAATTCATGTCTGCTGGGAGGTTGAGGCAGGAAGATTACAAGATTGAGCCCATCTTGGGCAATTTAGCAATTTGTCTCAAAATAAAAAATAAAAAAGGGGCTGAGTATGTAGCAGCACAAAAGGCCCTGGGTTCAATCCTCAGTAGTACACACACACACACACACACATCCATGCCCAAAATAAAACCAGAGGGGAAAATATCAAACATTATTATCTGTTTAAAGAAAAATGTACCTCTGCCAACCTATTCTTTTTTGTTTTTTGTTTTTTGAGACAGGGTCTTGCTGTGTAGTTCAGGCTGGTCTTTTCTTGAGTTCACTGTAGCCCAGGCTGGCCTCAAACTCAGTAATCCTCCTGCCTTAGCCTCCCAAGTATTAGGATTACAGGGGTGCACTACCATGCCTGGCTAACCTATTTTAAAAATAATAATCTAATAGCCAGTGTGGTGGCACATGTCTGCAATTCCATCACTTTAGGAGGCTCAGGCAAGAGGATCACAAGTTGGAGCCCTGTCTGGGCAATTGAGTGACTTAATGAGGCCCCATCCCAAAATTTTAAAGAAGGGATTAGGATAAAGCTCAATGTGAAATCTCTGGGTTCAATTCAGTCTCAAAGAACAACAATTACAAAGATAATGATCTAGTTATTTCCAGAAAAAGAATCCTGATTCCACAACACAACAAAAACAAAAACAAAAGCAAAAGTAAAACAAAACACTCAAGAAACAAAACAAAACAACTATTTGCAAGTGCAAAGAGCTGAGTTCAATTCCTGGTACCAAAACACACACACACACAACAACAACAAAATACTTCAGCTTTTATCTTTCATCAGAAAAATTTAATATGAATATTTCCAGATAATATAAGGATATTAATATCTCTGGTTTTTGTTGTTGGTAGTGGTTTTTGAGATAGAATCTCTCTGTGTAGTTCAAGCTGGCCTTGAACACATGGTGATCCTTCTTTCCCAGCCTCTCAAGTGCTGGGATTACAGGCATGTGGCACCATGCCCAGGCTTTTTTTTTTTTTTTTTTTTAAACATCTCTGGTTTTAAAAGAAACAGATTTATCTCTCACCACTGCAGTAATATGACCGTTCAGGGGGAAAAAAAATCTAGTCATTCTTATTGAATCAGAGAATAATCTTTAATGAACCAGATTTTTTGTGGTTTTTGAAGAAGAAAAAGGAAAATGCATCTAAGGAGATGATCTGTCTTATGAGAATAATGACAGCTGTATGAGTCTGTTTTTCATTACTGTAATGAGTTACGTGGGGCTGGATAACCTTGCCATGAAAAGTCACTTTATCTCACAGTTCTAGAGAGTCAAGAGTGTACCTCTTGCGACAACCTTCTCAGTTGGCAGTGCCTCAGCACAGTGCAGGGCATTGCGTGCAAGAGTATATGAGCATGAGTACCTCCCCTGGCCTCTCAGCGTCTGTCTTCCTAAAAAACAACCAGTGTTTTCAATCACAGGGGCTCCATTCTAATGATCTTATCTCATTCTCATCACTTCCCCAAGGCTCCCCACTACACGTCACAGTAAGATTGTATTTCCACCTTCTCACCTCCCAACGAGAATTAAATTTCAGCACTCGAACCCTTGGGGGAAACATTCAAACCATTTCCAAACTACATGAACAGCTCTAAGGTGACAAGTTTTGGGCAGAGGGTTTTGCAAACTATTTCCCATCCTGACTCTGCCTGAGATGTAGTATTAGTTCAGATTTACAGCGAGGAAAAGAGGATAATCGGGTCCACCGGTTTCCAAGACACATGCTCCTTGAGGCACATGCCGCTGGCTTTTCGAGAAGGAGAGGAAAGAGCAAGGAAACCAGTGGGCTGGGAGTGTACATACTTTTCATTCGGGGAAGTCTGCCAAAGAGTCAGGGAAGGAGCAGATGGAAAGAGGGTAACAAGTCCTGAATTCTGTCATCACCACCCAACCTCTATAGTTAGCTAGATAATCTTGAGACTCTTACATGTAGAAGACACAGTCCCACAGCAGTCTGGTCCTCCACTACAGGAGAAATTTCACATTTACTAAAAATGACTTTCTCCAAGCATGTATTGATGAAAGAGACCACTACAGATGGAAACAGCCCTAACTAAGAATTAAGTTAGTCATCCCAGGGTTCTGTCTCTGGCTCTCTTGTCTTTTCACAGTTCAGTAGTTTGGTCAAACTCATTTATTCCCATGGTTTTCACTACCTTTCACATGTGAACAAATCCCAAACATTTATATATAGAGCTCTTTCCAGATCACACACCACCTCATGGTGTTCTCACCAGCATTTCAGACTCAGTAGTCTGAAACTGAGCTCACCATCACTCTAACCCGCACCGAAAACCTCTTTCCAACCAGCATTTTCTCTCTTGGGCAGTGTCATGACAGCCAACTGTTGTAACCTGAAACTTGTTTCCATCTATTTTCTTTCACCACACAGGTCAAATCCAATTCTATCACATAAACATCTTTTAAATTTAATGCATTCTGCAGAATAACTTCACAGTTACTTTGTCTTACTGAGATAAGAGCAGGTGCTTATCAAGGAACAGAGAGGCAGGATGACCTTCAGGAAGGGGCTGCCAGAGAGGCTAAGGTAGGAGTTTGACAGCGTGCACGGTCTATAGAGATGGCGTGAGCATAGTTTAGGAAAGACTCCTACCGATACTGTTTGGGTGGCACTGTGCGAACAGGTGTCACTGAAGACCTCCAAAACCATCTCTGGTAATTTCTCTTCTTCATCCATTTCCTACAGGGAAAAAATAAAAAGCAAAAATTTCAAGTTACTTATCACTGTTTTGTTCAAATAGCAAAAATAGGAAACATCAAATGTATACCACTAGGAAATTGTTTAAATAATTGATACATACACGGCATACTACGATTTGTGTTTTGAAAATGTGGGGAAAGAAATAATGAAGATATTTACCAATTTATGCATGAACTTTTTTTTTTGGTACAGGGAATCGAACTCGGGACCTTGTGCTTGTGAGGCAGGCAAAGTACCACTGAGCTAAATCCCTGACACTGCACAGATATCTTTGAAAGGATACAAATGATGACTCCGTTCACCTACAGAGAAGGGAACTATGACTGGAGCCGGAAACGCGGGCAGGGAAAGTCTTCAAGGAGTACCATTTCAAAACCCTAACAACCTTGAAAGATTTATCATTTAAAAAGTACACAAAACAGGGCGTGGGATTTTAGCTCAGTGGTTCCGCCGCCTGCCACAAAAGCACAAGGTCCCGAGTTCAATCCCCGATACAAAACAAAACAAAAACAACGTACACAAAATGAATTCCCCTCAGTCTGCGCGCTTCGGCTGAGGGGTCGGTCGCATCACATCACGTGCTTTTCCTACCGTCTTCAGCCACCGGAGTTGGACTCTCTCCGCTCTGAGAATCTCTCAACCGGCACCGCTTTCTCCCCTCCCGTGTGAGAAGCGAGAACGTGGCACTGCGCGCCGCTGGTAAATCTGCACAGCCCCACAGCGCAGGCCTCCTCAGGCCTCAAGCACGCCGCTCCCGGGTCACTTCCGGGAACCTCCCTCCACTTCCGGCCACCTCCCTCCACTTCCGGCCACCCTACAAGCCCCTCGACCCTTCCTATTTCAGAGAATTCTTCTCTCTACTCTCTCAGGCTCCCCTCCACTTGCATGACTCTCACCTTAATGTCTCAGCTCGCTGGTCACATTTTCAAGCAGCCTTCCTTAAGACCCAAAGTTAGGATAACCCTACTGCAGTAAGACCCACAGCGTACAATGGCTCATCTTGCTAGTATTTAAAGAGAGAGAGGGAGAATCGATGGGGCTCACCATGGCATCCTCAAAGTTTAGTATATA
>NW_022900949.1:68481699-68505581 GCF_012274545.1 Fukomys damarensis | reverse complement strand
CACACACACATACATATATATATATATTTTTATTTGTACCGGGGATCGAACTCAGATCTTTAAGCTTGCAAGGCAGACAGCAGAACTACTGAGCTAAATCCCCAGCCCAGTTTCAATAAATACTGAATCTTGGCTTCATTACCAAGTAGCTACTTGAGTAGCTGTTGAGCTCACTGTTGGTATCTGTAGAATGGGGTTAAAAGCTGGAACAAAAATGCAGAGTGTGCACATATACTGGCTTCCCTCTCACTCCAACTCCTGAGAAAAGACAATTAAAGCAATAACCAAGGAGCTTAAACAATATAATATTTTTGTATAATATAAAATATTTAAAGTTACCTCTAGAAGTATTATACCAAACTGTAAACAATGGACAACAGTGACAAGGGAACTAACTTCAAGGGAGGAAAACTGGAGAGAGGGCTCTAACCTCAGTACCCTCTGTAACTCTTGGTTACATCAAGATTATTCAAAACAAGTAAATTAAGACCAAAACAAAAAACAGTGCCTGACACATGTAAGACTTTCAACAAAGAGTTCCCTTCAGTAGGTGACAAGTCCCAAAGGGCCAATCAGCATCAACACCAGGGCTAAAGCCCAGGACTTCGGTTCTCTTCAGTTTCTTGACTAGACAGGGATAGTTTTGGACAACATGACAGCCCTGGCAACCAGCACCATCACTGAGCCCTTCTGCACCTGAGTTTGTCACCTGTGTACCTGGGGGGAAGGTGATTTGCTAGGTGATGATCTCTGTCGTGTAATGGTACATGTCTGTACTATAGAACAGATAAGGGAGCAAGAATAAACACATGTGTTTCCTTCTGGCCTGTCTGAAATATCCCCTGCATTCAAAAATGCACACTACCCACATAGTTTACAAGAGTCAGAGATAGCAGCTTGCTGTGGGCATCTGGCTTAGCACAAAGAGGATGGTCTCTGGAAAAAAATTCTAAAACTCTGTGTCTAACTCCATTTCAACTTTACCAATTTCATGACCTCAGATAAGCTACCCACCTTCTTAGAGTCTTACCATATTTTATAAGCAAAGTGGGAGTAATAATCTTGTTGCAGAATTGTTGGGAAGGGGGAGAATTAAATGTGACCCTGTATTAAACCATCCAGCTCACAGTAGGCACTGAATGAATACTCAGGGTTTAGGGGGGTTCTGAGGTTCGAACCCAGGGATTTGCATAAAAAGGCAAGCACTTTCTCACTGAGGCACACCCCAGCAAGGCACCAAGTAACAACTATTGCTGTGGTGCTACAGTTTGGTTTGTTGTTGTTTTGTTGTTTTGTTTTTTTTTTGAGACAGGGTCTTGCTATGTAATTCAGGCTGACTTTGAACTCACTATGTAGCCCAGGCTGGCCTCAAACTCACTATGATCCTCCTGCCTCAGCCTCCTAAGTGCGGGGAATATAGGCGTACTGTGATTTTTCAAAAGCAGCTTTTAAAAAATTTTGGTCTTTGTGCACATGCATGTGTGTTTGTTACTAAGGATTGAACCCCGGGCCTTATTCCTAGCTCTTTTTATTTTATTTTTTCTTATTTCTTTTTTGTTTGTTTGTTTGTTTTTTGAGACAGGGTCTCACTATGTAGTTGAGACTGACCTGGAACTCACTGTGTAGCCCAGGCAGGTCTCGAACTCACAGCAATCCTCCTGCCTCAGCCTCCCAAGTGCTGGGATTACAGGCGTGCACCACCACACCTGGCCCTAGTCCTTTTTAAATTTTATTTTGAGACAAGTTCTTGCTAAATTGTCCAGGCTAGGCTAAAACTCAAGATTCTCTTGCCTCAGCCTCCCCCAAGTGCTGGGGTTATAGGCATGTACCACACACCCAATTTCAGGCTTTGATTTTAGTCTTTTAAACCAAAAAATTAGTAACAGACTCATTGTGACTGGCTAATGGATTTTGCTGTTTATGAAATAACAAGCAAGACTGATCTTCCTATGATTACAGAGGTCAAAATCAGGTTAAGGAATTTTAGTTCTAATTATGGATTTCCAGGCTTGCCTTTCTGAGACTGAAAGGGCTGCCTGTTGGGTTGGACTGTGAGCCTGGCTACATGTCCTCCAATTCTGGCCCATTCAAATAATGGCCATAGTTGCCTATCTTGAACACAGCTCTATAAGGATAATATCAGCTGTGGGAATTCTTGTTTCAGTACATAAAAGTAGAGTAAAAAATGTGTCAGGTATTCTGTAACCCTAACACTTGGGAGGCTTGAGGCTCTAGGATCACTGCTAGTTCAGCCTGGACTACACAGTAAGACTGTCTCAAAAAACAAAAATCAAAACAGGGCCGAGGATTTAGCTCATTGCTTCTGCCACCTGCTTCAAAAGTGCAAGGTCCCGAGTTCGATCCCCGGTACCAAAAGCAAAACAAAAACCAAACCAAACAAACAAAAATCTCGGATTTCTCCTTCCACTTCATCCCACCTGAAATCCACATCTGCTCACATCTGATCCCTCAGAAAGATGGTAGAATACACAGTACTCTGTCCAAATCCGTGATGCACACAGTGCTTCTTCGTTATTCCAGTCTCAGTCACCCAGAACATTCTCTCAAGCACCGGGGGCTGTGAGTTTCAGGGCCTGGTGGAGAGGCAGACCTTGTGCTCGGAAGCTTGTGCAGCTGTGGAGGAGGGAGTCAGAGAGTGCGAGCCCAGATTTCAGAGCCCATGTGGGGCACACGTGTTGCTTACATCCCTAACTACATCAGAGAAGGCTGAACCAGCCAGGAGGGTTTTGCCAACAAACAGAAATACCACGCAGCAGTTATGATGGCCAAATATGAAAAACTGGTCAGAAATGAATGATCACATTTACAAAATCATACTAGGATATGATAGTTGATCCCATCAGACCACTTGGGTTTGCTTTCTGGCACAGAAAATGTAATGTTTCAAAAGAAATCAATAGATTAAGAATATCTGTTTTAAAAAATACTGATTAAACCTGGCTGTTGAACAAATGTATTTACCTCCAAATCTCCATTAAAAGTAAAATATGCACAGCTTGTCTTGCAAGCACAAGGTCCCAAGATTGATCCTCGGTATATAAAAAATAAAATAAAATATGGCCAGTCTGTAAAATATGGCACATGCGTGTAATCCCAGTGTTCAAGAGGCTGAGGCAGGAGAATCACAAGTTCAAGGCCAGCGTGAGCTACATAGTGAATTCAAGGCCAGTCTGAACTACATGGTGAGGCCCAGTCTGAAAACAAAATGAAACAAGATTAAAATATGATTTTTAAAAATTAAAAGGGGGAAGAAATAATGATAGGGATACAATTTTAGGAGATGATACTTCACTTAACAAGTAGAGAAAGCTAAATTATAAATCAGAAGAGGTGGAAAAGAAGAAGTAATTCAGTGGCCCTGAGAGCTCATGCAAAAGCCTTCTCCTGAATGCATTTCAGTAACTCCCTCTTAAAGTGGAAGGCTTAAGGTTTTCTTTCCTACAGGGACAGTAAGTTATCTCTAATCCAGAACTTGAGAGCAGGCAGGGAATATATATATATATATATAGTTTTTTTGAGTCTGGGTATGTAGTTCAGACTGCCCTACAACTCACTGTATAGCCCAGGCTGGTCTTGAAATCACAGCAATCTTCCTGCCTCAGCCTCCCGAATGCTGGTATTATAGGCGTGTGCCACCACACCCGGCTAAATAATAAAGTTTTACATAATGAAGTGTTGTGCTCTTCAATTTACATCCAACCTCCAGAATGCTGGCAGCCAGGGCTAACTAACCCCTCTAGGAAGGAGAACAGACATTTCCCCCTAGAAAATTTGACAAACAAAGCAACCAACAAACAAGAAAAATGACCTAAAGCCAATGCCCCCCACTTCCCATAGACATGGTCCTGGCAGATCACCTAAAGACTGAAAGCAGCAAGCATCATCAGCCATGGCGCAGAGCTGTTCCTTAGCTCAAAATACCAGTGAAGCACCAGGATGATCAGATTGCTGAAGGAAACTTCTACCAGGGAAGTGATAAGCAAAACACAAAAAAGACAGACAAATGGACAAACAACTGGAGAGGAGACCAGAGGATATGTGGGAAACAGAAACGTTAAAACTAAGACACTTGAGAACACAAAAGAACGGTTAGAAACTTAAAATATAAAAATAGAATTTAAAAACTTAACAGAAGGTTTATATACAAAGTTGAGGTGCTCTCCAAGCTATGAAAGCCAAATGACAATGAAAAAGACAACAGGAAAGAAAAGACAGAATTTGTTCAGAAGGTTGGATATTCTAACAGGAATTTCAGAGAGAGAGAACCGAAATAAAACGATGGGGAAGAGCTCACAATAAATCAATAATTCAACAGGATTTCCTAAACCAGTGGATACGACACTGGGAGGGCCCTCAAAGTATTCACACAGTGGAAGAAAACAGATCAACACCAAAGTACGTCAACGTCCAATTTCAGAATGCTGGAAACAGGAGAAAATCCAAGGACTGTTCAGAGGGAAAAAGCAGGTGTCATACCTGGAACACGGTAAAAGCAGGGACCAAGACAAGGAATCCAAATGTTGGAATACAGAACGGGTAAGTCCATACATGAGACAAAACACCGTTTTCAACTTCTACCAACTACAGTGAACCAGTAAGCAGAGATCTAGGGAAACACGTCGTGAAAAATTCTAACTCCAAAATATACCTCTGTAGAACAGGGACTGAAAGCAAATACTCAATGTTTCAGAGCTGAGTTGAGAAAGATTATAGCAGGGATTCCTTCTTAATCCAGGGATATCAACAAAACCAGAATAATGATAGCCAACGTGTGTCAGGCATTCCACTGAGCACTCCCAACACAAATTAGCTTGTATATTTCTCCGGACAATTCAAACAGGCAGAAATAGCTACTGCAGTTTCACATTTTAAGTTAAAATAATCAAGTAATTTACCAAGGTTAAATATAGTTAAGCGGAGGAACTAGACCCATGCTTTTAACCATGGTTTGTTTTGTCTGCTTGTCTGTTTCAGATACTGGAGAATTAATCCAGGGCCTTCACACTGAGCTGTGTCCCTAGCCCTTTTTTTTATTTTGGGACAGGGTCTCCTTAAGTCACTAAACTGCCCAGGCTGGCCTCAAACTTGTGATCCCTCTGTCTCAGTTTCTCAGAGGGCTGGAGTTACAGGCATGTACCATTGTGAGTAAATGTAAACATTATTTTTTAAGACTCCATACTTGCTGGGCATGATGGATGATGGCGCATGCCTATAATCTCTGAACTTTGAGAAGCAGAGGTGGGAGGATTGCAAGTTTGAGCCCAGCCTAAACAAATTAGTG
Source organism: Fukomys damarensis (assembly GCF_012274545.1). Lineage (NCBI taxonomy): Eukaryota > Metazoa > Chordata > Mammalia > Rodentia > Bathyergidae > Fukomys > Fukomys damarensis. The sequence goes on along the minus strand of NW_022900949.1, from coordinate 68,500,279 downwards.
ACTTAACGACTCTGTTTCACAACAAAGCTAAGAAACAATAAAAGGAATGGGAATGTAGTTCAGTGCAAGGGCCCTGGGTTCATTCCTCAGAATTCCCACCCCAAAGTTTGCATTTAAATATTGCAGTCACAATATTTGGTAAGATCAATATATCTGCTCTCAGTGACTTCTTAAAGACAGCAGAAACAGGTGTATGAGAACTGTTTTATACCTTAATATCTTGAGAAAGAGAACAAGGAGGAAGAAAAGTAATGTTATTACAAAATAAAATGCAAGTTCATGTTTTGTTTTGTTTTTTAACCGAGTACCTTAATAAGCTGGAAGAATTCTAGGAAAGTTTTCAAGAAAAGGAAATATTTAGCATGGCAGTACACACCTGTAATCTCAGCTACTTGAGAGGCTGAGGCAGGAGGGTTGCAAGATTGAGGCCACTCTGGGAAACTTAGTGAGAACTTGTCATAAAATAAAATAACATGTCAGAGGATGAACCTCAGTAGTAGAACATTTGCCTAGCATACACTGGCCATAGGTTCAATCTTTTTTTTCCTTTTATTGAGTTTATTGGTACAATCTAGGTATACAATACAATTACATAGGTTCCATCTTTACCACCAAACAAACATAAAAAGAAAAGTTGAATGCTCAGTTTTGGGGTCCAGAAGAAAATAACCATGTTCTGTTTCAGCTGGATTTCTGCTCATTTGCTCAGATGTATTAATGCCCAAAATACAATAGGGTTTTGCACAAGGCTTTTATAAGCTGGCCTAGCAGCCATTCTATACACCCCATGCTGAATTTTCCATATTAATGTGCTTCCATTGTTTTCAGTTGAGCCTGCAGTAACTTTAGCCCTCTTCCAGATGTTTCCTGACACCAGCATCCAAGATGTGCTGGCCAGCTGTCTGTAAAATTGCAGGAACTCTGTGTTGTGTGCATTAGTTATGCAAATGGAAAAGCAATGACAAGAAGCCAATGGAGAGGAAAAAAAAAAATAGCTAGGGGAGGAACTGGGCCAAGGCTTTACTGGCACATGCGGTGTAAGTGGAAAGCCAAGAGAGCAAGCTGTCTTTGATCAAAACCCCCAGCAGCCTTCATCTCCACTGCCCACGCAGAAGGGTGAGTGTCCTCAGTTCCCAGGTCAGCTTGAGTTTCTGGAAGCTTCCACCATCTGTTTTGGTGACAATAGGGATATACTGATTATCTACAGATCTGTCTAAAATCTAACCAGTTTCTTCTTTGCTCTACTTTGTTAACAAAGAAATATCTGCAGGGACGAGAGAACAATTCCCCAAAGTGTAGTTCTCTGCAAATGAATTAGATGTCTCGTGAAAAAAAGGGTAGGGCAGTCAAGAGAGTTTAGGAAAAACTAAATTAAACAAGGTTAAGTAATTCTCTTTCCCAGAACACCCTCAGGGCCTCTGGTATGCTCGTGTGCACTGCGGATATCAGAGGGAAACATTTCTCGGAGGACTCGGCCCTGCGGGACTCTGGACTCAGGCAACCCGGGTTCGCAGCTGCAGTGACGTGTCCAGGCCCCAGATTGACTGCACGTGAAGCGCTCTGCAATCTTCAAGCTCAACAAGTCCATTGTCGGACTCACAACTGCCTCCCCCGCACGTTGGGCTCTAGCGTTCTTTTCCCAGTAGGCAACCCGCTCATCTTGTCCTGTCACGGAACTGTGGCATCCCACCCTGCACGTTTCTTCTGTCCTAACCTCCCCACTTTCTGTGTAGTCAATCCTAAGGCAAAGTGCTACTGCTGTCTTCCTAACATTGACTTTGGTCTGTGTCCCAGCTAATGTCCAGTGCTCTAAAGAATACTGCACTGGGACATGTTGTTGACTTAAATTATGTTTCCCACACCCAATAGGTATCCTCTCTCCAATTCTGTCACTTTTTTTTTTTTTTTTAGTACCAGGGATTGAACTCAGGACCTTACACTTGCGAGGCAGGCAGTGGCCCTACTGAGCTAAATCCCTGCCCCTCTGTCCCTCTTTTTTTTTTTTTTTTTGAGCCAGGGTCTCACTGTGTAGTTGAGACTGACCTGGAACTCACTATGTAACCCAGGCTGGTCTGGAACTCACAGCGATCCTCCTGCCTCAACCTCCCAAGTGCTGGGATTACAGGCATCAGCCACCATGCATGCCTCCTCTGTCATGCTTGACGATTTAGAATCATTGTGTTCTCAGCAAGACTGACAAAATTTGTGGGTTTTTTTGTTTGTTTGTGTTGTTGGTTGGTTTTACTTGCTTGGTTTAAAATTGTGGTAAAATATATATAACAAAATTTATCATGTGCATTTTTTAAGTTGTATAGTTCAGTAGTATTAAAAGTACACTCATGCTGGGGATGTAATTCAGCAGCACAGTGCCTGCCGGGCAAGTGCAAGGCCCTGAGTTCCATTCCTGGTATGAAAACAAAAGTACACTCATATTGACATGTAACCAATCTCCAGAACTCTTTTTTTCTTGCAAAACTGAAACCCTATGTCTATTAAATTTCTCATTTCTTTTGGGTTTTTTTGGTTTTTTTTTTCTGTACCGGGGATCGAATTTTGGTCCTTGTGCTTGCAAGGTGGGCACCAGACCACTGAGCTACATCCCCAGGCCTAAACAATTCCTCATTTCTGAACCCTGTTCTTGGCAGACACCCTTTCTACTTTCTGTAGTAATTTGGCTCTTCTGGGTACTCAGCTAAGTGGGATCGTATATTTCTTTCTGGAACTGGCTTGTTTCATTGAACATGTCCTCAAGGTTTATCTGTGTTGTCGTACATGTCAGAACTTCTTTTTTAAAGGGAAACATCACTGTGCTGTAGGTATATGCTGCATTTTATTTATCCATTCATCCTGGGTTGAAACTGTGTCTCGGCTACTGTGAATAATGCAATGATGCATGGCAGTGCAGACATCTCTCCGTGATCATTATTTCAATTCCTTTGGATATTTTCTCAGAAGTGGGATTGCTGGATCTTGTCCTACTTTTATTTTTAATTTTTCGAGGATTCTTTGTAATGTTTTCCAAAGTTGCTGTACCATTTTACATTCCCATCAACAAGGTTCCAGTTTCTCCCTAACTTTGCCTCTTGTCTTAAAAATAACAGCCGTTTTAACAGGTGGGAAGCTGTGTCTTTGTTTTTGCATATTGGGGATTGAATCAGGACCTTGTATAAACTAGGCAAACACTCTACCACTGAGCTACATCCCAGGCCCTGGGCATGAAGTTGTATCTCCTTGTGGTTTTGAGTTGCATTTCCCTGATGATTAGCAACACTGAACATCTTTTCATACACTTATTGGCTATTTATATATCTTCTTTGAAGAAGTGTCTGTTCAAACCCTTTGTCCATTTTTAATAAAGTTATTTGTTTTGTTATTTTCCTATTTTACAAAGAATAGGAAGCCATTCAAGCTAAGTTATGTAAGCAGTTTTGTTTATGTAAACAGCTGCATCTTTTGCTTTTTCTTTCCTTGGAAGAATACATGGTAACCTCTTCCAGAGAACTAAAGATGATTGGGCCTTCTGGAACAAAATACCTGACATACACAATTTAAAGGAAATGTTTCAGTTCATGGCTGACTGAATCCAAGGCAGAAACTTCATGGTGAAGAAAGTTGCTAACCAGCCTGGTATCATGGTACATGTCTGTAATCCCAGCACTTGGGAGGCTGAGGCAGGAGGATCACCATGAATTCGAGCCAGCCTGTGCTACATAGTGAATTCAAGGCCAGCCTGAACTATACAGTAAGACCCTGTCTAAAAAAAAAAAAAAAAAAAAAAGAGAGAAAGAGAGAGAGCTGCTAACCTCATGAAAGCTAGGAAGCAAGAAGACGGACAGAGAACCAGACTGGAAAGTACCAGAGACACCTGTAGTGGTCTCTAGCTTCCACCTGCCCAGTGCAACGACAGCACAAGGTTGAAGAAAAACAAGACAGAGTTAAAGAGAAAGTATGAACAGGGACGGCCAATGCTCCTTTGGCAAAAGGCACTGGTCCGTCTCTTCCACCAAATTTTATGATTCATCAATCAGGGTAAAGGCCCAATATGTGTACAGATGGGCAATACATGAAATTAGCGTGGAGCCTGGTGCAGGCAAGGCTTTAAAGAGAAGTCAAAGCACTTTCAACGTAGGAACAGAAGAGACAAAATATATGGCTGTAATTGGAGCTGTGTCTTCAAGCTACGCAGGCACTAATTGTGGGAACGGAATTTGGGTGCGATTCGTCCGACCTCAGCTCCGGATGTTATCGCCCATCAGCCCCACAGCTTCCTAGGCCGCTGCTCTGGCTTCGTCGGTGGCCGTTAGCAGAGCAGGGAGGTCGTGTTAACCTGCACGGTGCCTCATGCTGAGGAATCCTGCTGGGCCCTGGGGCCCTCCATCTTTAACTGTGGAATTAGATGGACACGAAAGATGCCACCAAGGATGGAGAAACGACTCCAGTGGCAGTTGGAAAAGTAGAAGAACGTGGTGCCTTCTGTGAGTCGCTTAGCTTCAGTCAGACGCACTTCTTAAAGTGAGCCAATTGAGGGCTTTAACTCGCTGTAGCCTGCGCTGCTCACAGCATGTTTTGGGCATAATCGAGACCAGATTCAGTCCCCGTGATCACACCCCCTCACCCACCCAGACACACCCAAACTTTGCTTTGCTAATCTACTAGGTGTCTCTCAAGCCAATCAAGTTCACAATCAAGATTAATTATCACGATTTCTTACAAAACTTTGCTTTATCTAACCATAGAAACACCGTAGCATGTAAGGCCACACTAGCCTGAACACTCCTGATCTTGTCTGATCTCAGAAGCCAAGCAGGGTTGGGCCTGGTTAGTACTCAGATGGGAGAAATACAGTAACTACCAAGTTTTCCTGCACATGGCTTAATGCATGGGGAAATTCTACAAAAAGACGAAGGGAATTGTCCAGAAGAACTTAATGTACTCTAGACTTTCACAAAGACGAGCTCATGGCTCAGGTTGGTGCTGTGGCCATTCTACATGACAGCGGTCTGGCTTTGCCAGTTGTTTTACAGAACACCACAGACGGCCCTGGAGTCACACCCAAGGTAACCAGCAGATGCACTAATTCGGTGGGGTGAGGCACAGAGACCTTTTATTTCACAGAGAACAATCTCCCTCTGTTCCTGGGTGCACACAACCTGACCACACATTTCTTCTGTACTTTGCAGACTTCTACCCTCAGGCTCACCAGCTGGCTTCCATCCAAGTCACTCCATTGCCCTTTGTTTCTATACGTCACCAGGGGACAATTTCAAGAATCACTTCCAGTTTTCTCCTCACCTACCTTCTCACAGCATCCGTCGGGCAGTCTTTCACTATTGAAATGTATCCTTCTCTTGGTTTCTGGGGCACCACATTTTTCTCCTTTTCCAACTGCCACTTGGGTTGTTTCTCTGTCTTTGGTGGTATCTTTCGTGTCCATCTAATTCCATAGTCAAAGATGGAAGGCCCCAGGGCCCATGAGGATTCATCTAGTGCAGTGGACCCTTGATTAGGAACTCCATTCATTCTTTTTTTCTTTTTCTTTTTTTTTGGTACTGGGGATGAACTCAGGACCTTGCCCTTACAAGGCAGGTGCAGTGCCACTGAGCTAAATCCCTGGTTCCTCAATTCATTCTTGAGGGCTGGTTGTCAACTCTAGTTGGTCAATTTAAGGCTCGGGCTCCTCTACACAGCCTTCAAAGCCTTGCTTTTATATAAAGGCAGATCTCAGTATGCTTAGAGAGACATTGGCCCAGGATTGCTCAATGAACCCCACACAGGAAAGGATGTTGTAATATTCTTTCTAGAACTCTTTAAGGCTTAAATCTGTATCTGAGGCCATTTGGAAGCATAAGCAGCTGGCATTTGGGTCATAACTCAAGGCTCTGTCCATAAGTTAAAACTAAAATACCAGTCATAACCCAAGTTGTTCATATGTCAAGCTGGTCATAACTCAAAGGTCCACTGTACCTGGTTCAGAGTGCCCCAGGCTCTCTTTCTTTGGTTTACCTGCCAGGTATGCTCTCAGCTACCACACTTTATCTTGGCTGTGCTTGGAACGCTCTTCTTCCAGATATCCATGTGCTTATTCCCTTGCCTCTTTGCAAACGGCTTAAGGTTTACCTTTTCAAGGAGCCCTCCCCGAATCCCCTATTTAAAATCATGCACCAACTTACTCCCCTCACAAATACATTCCTATTTATCTTCCTTAATTTTTCATAACATTTGTCAGCCTCTAAGATACTACATAGTTCACTGCACTGTAGTCAGAATCTAATATATCTACCAATATCTGATAAACACTTAATACAGTATTTGTATTTGTACTTCTTTTTTTGGTACCGGGATCAAACTCAGGACATTGCGCTTGTGAGGCAGGCGTGGTACCACTGAGCTAAATCTCTGGCTGCGGTATTTGCATTTTTAAAATAAATGATTTAATCTCCAATTTAAAAATGATAACATTTACAGCTTTACTCTTTCTTCCTCTATGTATATTACACCTTACAGTATACATTATACATTATAATGCATATTATCTTACAATATATTTCATTACAATACATATTACATTATATATATAATCTATATAATATATACAGACATGTAAAGGATGATCTAAAATAGGGTGAATGTTCAATAAAAAATGTATTACACTAAATGTATTACATTAAAGACACCTTGCCATAAATCCCATCAAAATGCCCTACCTAGGGGGTCAGGGATTTAACTCAGTGGTTCTGCCACCTGCCTCACAAGCGCAAGGTCCTGAGTTCGATCCCTGGCACCAAAAAAAAAAAAAAATGCTCTACCCATGAACACATTTATCACATTGTTCTTACCACTTTCTGCAGCAGTTCTGAAAATCCTCTTTCACGAGTGTCTTTACAAGGTGTGATCAAAACATGCTGAGTGCTGCCACTGAATGACAACCCGTGGAGGCACAGGCTCATAAAAACGCTACAATGTGTCCTCACCCACCTTGTTCATTGCTTCTTGTATCCTGTGACTTCCAGCTCTTCCCCAAAGTCAAAATGACCATGAAAGATAAATGCTTTGCATAAACTCAGGGCATGAAGACAACAATGACAATGTGACTAAAGACATTCACAAGAAAAGACTGCCAGAACTGCTTCAGAAAGTGGCATGAACCAAAGGAAAAGTGTGTTCTGAGACAGAAGGAGTGTTTTGAGGGAAGTTAATGGCAATGCCTCTTTTCATGTAAAAATGTATGCATGTATGCATGCTTCTATTTTATTTTATTGGTACTGCGGATTAAACTTGGGACCCTGTGCTTGCGAGACAGGTGGTGGAACCACTGAAATAAATCCCCAGCCCTGTATGTATGTTTTTTGAGACAGGATCTTGCTCTGTAGTTCAGGCTGGCCTCAAACCCTTGGCAATTTTAATGCTTCAGTGCTGGAATTACAGGTGTGTGCCATTATGTCAGGCTAAAATTGCTTTTATTTAAATACACACTTTTTGGGGATCCCACGTCATATATTTTGAGAAGGGGTTATGTTATGACCCTCCAGCCTCAGCCTCCAAGAGCAGGGATGACAGGCTTGTACCACTGTGCAAGGCTCAGACTCGTATATTTAACTGCTCATTTGTCAGCTGTATTTTAGGTGTTTAAAAAGAATCTCAAAAATAATGTGGCCAAAAACTAACTCTTGTCACACACCCTTCACCAAAATCCATTCTTTATCGTCTCAGTGGCAGCTATGTGATGCCTCAAATTATTCAGACCAAAACCCAGGAGTCCGAGCTGATTTTTCCTTTCTCCTCAGGTTCGCTATGTAGTCCCTCAGCAAGTCTCGTTAATTCTTCTTCTCCAACACATTCCCAGGTGTTTATTTCTCACCTTTCTACTGCACCACTGTGTTCCTGCCACCATCATCCCTTGCCTGGAACACTGGCGCCTCCCTCCTGGAGCTTATGCTTTGGGTCCTTCTACCAGCACCCCAGCTTCGCCTGCAGTCCAACTGATCCTTTAAAGCATTGAGAACCTCATTTAAGCAGATTCTTCACTTTTTTTTTTTTTTTGCTGGTACCAGGGATTGAACTCAGAATCGTACACTCGCCAGGCAGCTGTGGTACCACAGAGCTGTATCCCTGGCCCAGATTCTTTGCTTAAATAAGCTGCAATAGAATATCTGAAAATTAGTCATGGTCTACGAAGGCCTTCATAAAATGGCCTCTGGGCAACTTCTCTGTCCCCACTTCCTGCAGTCTCATCCCGTCCTGTTTCTTTAAATTCACCCCCACCATAAACCCTGGGCATAGCATTTGGTATCCCTACGCCTGAGAAGCTCATCCCTCAGATCTGCGTGTTTTTTGAGACAGGTCTCGCTATGTAGTTCAGGCTGATCCTAAGCTCACAATTAGCCCAGACCGGCTTTGAACGCCTGGCAATCCTTTTTCCTCAGCGCCTCTGTGCTAGCATGACAGGTGTGTGCCACCACACCCAGCTACATCCCTCAGATTGATTGACTGATTGATGGATGGATTGATTTGGTACCTGGATCGATCTCAGGTCCCTGAGCTTGTGAGGCAGGCGGTGGAGCTAAATGCCAGGCACCCCCTCAGATCTTTAGTATATGTGCTGCCTAAGTGAGCACTTCCCTCAGATCTTTAAATGGCTTATATCTCATCACCCTGGTCTTAAACTCTCCTCAGATAGGGTTTCTCTGCCCACCACTCTACAGACACTCCTTAGTTACTCCGAGCGATTGCTACGGTTTAGATCTAAAATGTCCCCCAAAGTCTCCCTTTTGGAGGTGGGGGATGGTCAGCAGGGCCAGCCACCTGGGTCACGACTGGGAAGAGTGCGTTCTTCTCAGTCTTTTTTTTTTTTTTTTCCCCTGTATCCTGGCCACCAGTGAACAACTTGCCTCTACTATGCCATTTCTGCCGTGGAGCCGGCTGAAGGTGGAGCAAACCCACTGACACTATGAGCCAAAATAAACCTTGCCTCCTTTAAATTTCAGGTGTTGTATATTTTCTCCCACTCACTCAGTGACCGGTACAGTCATATTTGGTTTTTATTTTTCATAACATTTTCATTCCCCAAAATCGTCTCATTTATTCATTGTTCCTTACCAGTTGTCTTTTTCACCACTGTTGGGTCTTTTGCACACTCTTGTATTCTCATGTGCTAGCCTTGTGCCTGATATGTTTAGTTTATATTTAATCACTGTTGAGTGAAGTTAAAGTAATGGAAAAAAAGAAAAGGAAAAGAAGGCAGAATTTTACAATTTTATATTTTCATATCCATTCTCAATTTGTGATTTTCCCAGGATTGTCTTGTTCCCGAATTCTTCTTGGACAATTTCTGGGTTATATGATCCCATTTCTTGATGAACCAAGGTGTTTTGAGGATCCTGGTACAATCTTATATCAAGAGGAAAGGCAAGGTGACCTGTACACTTTTAATTGTGTGCCCCATCTGCATATTAGTGAATTTTCTGAATAAGAAAATTTAAAAAATTAAACTGCATTATTCTGAGGCCAAAGCCAAGAGCTAAATCCTATGGCACAATAACATCCAGGTTTTCCAACTGTCCTTAGTACTCTAAACCACACTGAAGTGGCAAAAATAATTTATTGATAAATATAATTGAACTTACTACTAAAGAGAAACCAGTCACTCTCCAGGACAACATAAATGCTAGCTAATTTATTCCTCAAAACAATTCCAAAGAATATATGTTATTATGGCTTTTACAAAGTTAAAATCTGAGACTCAGTTGAGTTACAGAATTTGCTCAAGGTCCGAGGTTGCAATGTAAGTAAGTAGAAGATGAAGATGCCTGATGCCCAAGGGTACACTTTTTCCCTCCACCCACAGGGGCTCCCAGAGAGTTTTCACATAGCCTGTCTATGAGAGCACTGACTCTAGTTAGCACGGTATGTGGGTGGAGAGAAAAGATAATACTAAGAAATGAGAAGGAGTCTGCATGATTTGTAGGTGGGGTAGAATTGGGGGAATTGAAACAGACTATATTGCTCAGATACTTGGTATTCATTTAGACTGTATTTTAAGTTCAGATATATGACTCTTTTTTAATATATATGTAAAATTATAATATATATATACAGGGCATTGAACTCAGGACTTTGTGCTTGCAAGGCAGGTAGCGGAACCACTAAGCTAAATCTCCGGCCCCTCAGATATTTGACTTAAAAAAAAAAAAAAACTTTTCATAGGTTGAGGCAGGAGGATCGCTGTGAGTTTGAGACCAGCCTGGGCTACATAGTGAGTTCCAGGGCAGTCTCAACTACATAGTGAGTCCCTGCCTCAAAAAACCTTTTCATTCATAAACAGAACTTAAGTATGTCCACTTAAATAAACAACCACCCAAATTTTATTCCATAATGAGGCATGTCTTGGACTTCTAAATCTACCAGCTTATTTAACTTCTCGGAGGCAGTTGTACCTTCCATATAATAGGGGTCAGAGCATATTATGCATGAATCTAACAGGAGTAGGGAGATAGGGCATCTTGGTTTATGTGAATAAAGTGTTCAACAAAAATTAATTTATCTTCCTGTCACTTGCAGGAATACTTATACTTGTACTTGTACTTATAATTACAAAAATATTTACAAAAAGAATAGCAAAAATGACAATAATAGAGCCAGGGATTTAACTCAGTGGTTCCAGAACTTGCCTCGCAAGCGCAAGGACCCGAGTTTGATCCCCAGTGCCAAAACTAACTAACTAAATAAATAAATAATAAAGACTGGTAGAGATCCCACAGAGAAGTCTAGAGAGCATGTTAATGGGACAGGATATTTCATTTTGTTCTGTTTTGTTTGGGGCAAGTGTTAGCTGGGGAAATCTGATCAACATGTATAATATTGTCTTCCTACGAAATTGGTCCCAAGTTTGCTTAGAAAGAAAATGTTGATAAAATATTCAACAAAAAAATCTCTGTCCAGTGACAGAGATTATTGGTGTTGAATTTAGAAACTGGCAACTTCGTGATTTTTCATCCTTACTCCTTGAACTAAAGGAGCAAAAAACAAATAAACAAACAAAATACAAACCCCAAACCCAAAACCCCCAAACAACAAAACCAAACCTACATAAAAAGAACCCTTTAAAATTTGAAAACTGTAGATATACTGTGATCACGATATGGCTAAAGGAAAAAAAAAACTCTTATTTGGTATTAACAACCTATGTATGCTTTGATATTTCTGCTCACAATCTTTTATTGGGTTGTTCAGATTTGGTTTCTTATGGTAACCAAACCAAAAAGTTACATCTTATCTTTGAATTCTGTTTCTAGATTTTAGTTTCTTTCTTTCTTTCTTTCTGTACTAGGGATCAAACTTGGGCCTTCGTGCTTTCAAAGCAGGTGCTGGAACCACTGAGCTAAATCCCCAGCCCATCCATTTCTAGATTTTAAATAGTCATAATATTTTATAAGTGGGTGGATGGCTTCTTTTTTTTTGGTTTGTTTGTTTCTGTACCAAGGATTGAACTCATGACCTTGCACGGTGCCACTGAGCTACATCCCTGGCCCCAGAATGGCTTCTTTTGTAGTTGTGAATATGTACTTTAGGTTAAATCTACTATCCAGTGATCTTCCATAAATGTAGCTACTTACTACATAAAAAGAATACAAAGTTTCCGTTTCCTGTGTTAGAAGTTGTGCTCCTAGCAATTGTGAATCATTTACGGATTACTTGTTAGGCAAAGGACCTTGTCTTGTTAATATTTCCCTACTTTGCAATTATATCATGCTTCCCCCCCCCACCTTTGAAAGCAGCTGCATTTTTATTATCTAACTTCATAGGCTTGGAAGTCTAGAACTTAACTTTAGGCTACCTCTATCCCCTAAACAATGTAAGGTTAGTAAGAACAACAACAGTAAAGATGAACTGATTGTTTACAAAGACTATTTACAAGGACATATCATTTTGAACGTACAGATTGATAAAGGGGATCTGCCTCCTGAGTAATCATTATTTTTCTGGTGGATGTGTTGAACCAAGGTAGCCTTCAGGAAAGCTGTTAATTATCAGGAGGGCAAAGTTAAATCATTCCCTTAAACATCTCCAAGTTGCTGAAAAATCCAGAGGAGAAAACCCTGCAGTAAAGAGGATTTGTTTCTGGAAAGTGAAATTTAAGACGTGTGCCCTCTGGTGCCCAAGAGGTGAAGGACATGGGTGAGAATTCAATCACAACTAATTTGTGAACGTGAATTAAATATGTTGAAACACTTTACTTTCCTAATTAGGGTGGGGAGAGGCTTAGTGAAGGTGAACATACTGTTGGAGGTGCTGACATAAAAATTCATATGTCTGGAATGTCTTACATGGAGGCTGAGGAACAGGACAGCAGTAACTTGTGAATATTCTAACTCAGAAGCAGTGCATCTTGTGCACATTTCTGTTCCCTTCTCAGATTTCAAATCATCATTAATAAAGGAAACAACATTATCCTTACTTTGGAAAGCATAACAATTGGCATTATCAGCAAGGCTATGTCTATACTGAAAAATAAGTGAAGGGAAATTATACAAAATCATTCCTAAACTGCAAATTCAGTACTATACCATCAGCCCAAATATATCATAAGCACACGCCTGTAACCCAGCACTTGGGAGGCTGAGGCAGGAGGATTGTTGCAACTTTGAGGTCAGTCTAGGCTACACAGTGAGCTCTAGGCCAGTCTGAACTACATAGTGAGACCCTGCTTCAACAAAACAAAACAAAACAAAAAACAAAAACCCCCAAGCAAATACATCATAAAACGGACTGCTCTTTTGCCTCAGTACACCTGTATTGACACTACAAAATCATCAGTGTCCTCATTGCTGGTAAGCAATACTCAACACCCACAATTTAAAGGAGAGGTTTATTTTGGCTCAGGGTGTAGTCCACTGCCAGCCAGCTCCAGATAGAAGTGGGGAAGTGAAAGAGAGACGGTAGAACGGTTTGGAGGAGGAAAACTGCTCACATCATTGAAGCCAGGAAACAGAGAAGGCCAAGTGCAGAGCCGAGAAGGAAGATATGCCTTTGTAAGTCAGGCCCACAATAACCTGCACTTTTTTATGGAGTCTATTTCTTTGGTAAATTTGTCATTCACATTTTGAACCATTCTGATCAGCTCTTCTAAGTTTTTACTTGTTTGTTCTATAGCCATATTGGTTAGTTTGTTTGAAAGGTTTGCCTTCCTTTGGATTTTTTTTTTTTTTTGTACCAAGGATCAAACTTGGGACCTTGTGCTTGTGAGGCAGGTGGCAGAACCACTGAGCTAAATCCCTGGCCCCTGGATTATGTCATTTTTAATCTCTAAATTTCTCTGCTTTTTAAATCATTTCATACATGTGAAGTATATGGTGTTTGGTTGCCTATCCATCAGTCTCATTATCTGGGATAGTTGAGAGTCTTTGTTTCTTGCTTTTTCATTTGCCTATTTTGGCCTTATTTGTCGAGAGGTATTCTTTCTTTCTTTTCTCTCCTTCTCCTTCTTCTTCTTCTCAGGGATCGAACTCGGGTCCTTGTGCTTGCGGAGCAGGCAGTGGAACCACTGAGCTAAATCCCTGGCCCTCTTTGAGGTAGCATCTCCCTTTGTAGTTCAGGCTGGCCCTGAACTCTCTGTGTAGCCCAGGCTGGCCTCAGATTTGTGATCCTCTTGTCTCAGCCTCCCAAATTCTGGGATTAGAGGTGTGTGCCACCACGCCCAGCTCAAAAGGTATTGCTTACCACTCCAACCTATTCAATTTAACTGAGTTGGATCCGGTCACTATGTTGCAAGAGAGACTTTCTACTGGTTATATCAATATCAGCAGATTCAGCCATACATCAATCATAAACATAAAATCTTTTTTTTTTTTTTGGAAATTTCACTCTTTTTGCAATACCCCTTACAGGGCTGGGGATTCAGCTCAGCGGCACTGTGCCTGCCTGGCAAAAGCAAGGTCCTGAGTTCAATCCCTGACACACACACACACACACACACACACGTTTTCATGCAATGCCCCTTACAAACTACATTATATTGCTACCTGTGGTTCATCTGGGATGTGGAGTGGGGTAAGAGAAAGGAAGAGAAAGGGGATAGGTCAGAAGGAAGTACAAAAGGTAAGAGAAACGTCAACAGGTACAAACTAGAATGTCAGGCTGTGTTGGAGTTATTTATATAGGTGAGCTAAAGGTCTAGTGCTAAGGGGACTGAGAGCACTTGTGTAGGCAGGAGGAGGTATGCCGTTGGGTGGAAGTGTATTTAGAGAGTAAACGAGGCTGAGATGTTCAGAACCTTTTAATATACTTGAAGCAGGGTTTTTTTATCCTCCAAGCTCAATTTTGTTGAGAATTGTGCTGACATGCCCTTAAATGGTACTCTGTACATTGTAGCACTGGTTAATCTTTATTCCCTAATGCGCGTATATAGGCTTCTGTCCAATTTACGTCCTTAGGTGGAGAGGAGGAGGGGGAGGGCAACAAAGTAAGATCAGGAGGAAGAGAGGAGAAAACAGAATAGGGAGGAAAGGGGGGCCTAAAACAGAAGAGAAGAAGCACTGAAGGAGGGAGCAGGGCAAAGGGAAAAGCTTGAAGAATAAAGTAAAGTCTAACAACAAAACCACACGGTAAAGGAAGAAGAAGAGAGAAAGAAAGAAAGAGGAAGGAGGAGGAGGAGGAGGAGAAAACATTAGAAAAAACTCAAGATGACCCAAATCAAAGAAGCGAGGAAACGATAACTACAATCACCAAAATAAAAATAGAAAAACCTTCGCACAGTTGTTGTAGATCAACCTAGAGGGCCCACACAGCTCTCTCTACGCTGGCATCGCTGCCTGATGCTGAGTAGCTAAGCAGTGTCTTCCTGCGGACAGTCAATTGCCCGCTGCTCCCTCTGAATACGTGTCCTGGTGGCTGAACACGTGGCCCACGGCCTGCAGGTGTCCCTCTCAGATTTGCCTGCAGAACTCAGTGCCGCCGCCACGTGTGGCAGTAGGGCTCCCTTTGCCAGCGCGGGGCAGTGGGCAGGACCTCAGGTCATCTCAGGCCTTTCTGAGTTTTGGAGAAACAGTAGGAGAGCAGCTGCTCACTGATCACTTTGTTTATTAAGTCCGTATCTGTTTAGTTATATCATCTTCGAGTTCACTAGTCACCTTATTGATCGGTCTGTTGTTGTTCTCTTGCGGGGGGCTCGTATTTTTTTCTCCTCCATTGTCACTTCAGATAATTCAGCTGTTTGGCTTTTGATTTCCTCCTCATCACTGCCCCCAGCCTAGTTTTGAGGGAGTTTGGATTTTGTTGCCTTGTTTTCTCTTATTTATATTATTATTATTATTATTATTATTATTATTATTATTATTATTATTATTGTTATTTTAGTGGCACCACTGAGCTAAATCCCTGGCCCTCATTTCTATTGTTTTTGTTGTTGCTGTTGTTGTTTTGTGTGTTGAGATTTGCAAGGTGAATTATAGTCATATAGTCTCTTTAGTTACTGCACATATTCCAGTGATGTGCTCTGGGAGTGACTAATTAGAGGCCTTTGTCTCCGTCTCAAGTTCCTTTCACGTCTGCTGATTTGGGGAGAGGAGGGTGCAGTGCATTGGCTCAGCATCCAGTTCTCCAGAAATGAACTGCAATATTGGTTTTTTTTTTCCTCATTGAGTTTATTGGTACGTTTTTGGTATCCAGTAGAGTTACATTCATCACTGGGATCCTGTACCTTTCCATGACAGGTCTTGGTTCTCATTTTTTCCCCTTGTCCCTGCCCTCCCTTCACCCCTCCCCCTTTATAGACACTTCATTTCCATTTCTTCCTTTTTTCATATTTTTTTCTTTTCCCTTATTACCTTTCCCTTCCCACTTTCCCTACACCTTTAGCCTCTTTCTTCCTATTTCACATTATTAATCATCTCATTGGGATCTTGTGTACTATTATAGTTTTTCACACCAGAGAAACTATTCGGTATTTACATGTGTGACTTATTTATTTCACTGAGGAGTATATCCTCAATATGTATCCATTTTCCTATGAATGAATCTAATTTCTCATTCTTTGTGGCTGAGTAGTATTGCATTTTATAGAAAAACTACATCTTTATCCAGTTTCCAACTGATGGGCAAATGGGCTGTTTCCAAGTTTTAGCTATTGCAAAATGTGTCACCATAAATATAGGTGCACATATATCTCTGTGATACGATTCTTCTAATTCTTTTGGAAAGATACCCAGCAGAGGGATGGCTGGGTCAAATGGAACCTCTAATCCTAGTTCTTTGAGGTATCTCCATATTGATATCCATAGTGGTTGTACCAGCCTGCACTCCCACCAACAATGGAGAAGGGATCCTTTCTCCCCACAACTCCGCCAACATTTGCTATTGGTTTGATTTCTTGATAGCAGCCATTCTTTGTGGGGTGAAGTAGAATCTCAGTGTTGTTTTCACCTGCATCTCTTGAATGACCAGTGATATGGAACATTTTTTCATACATTCACTTGCTGCTTTTACATCTTTGTCTGAGAAATGTCTCTTCATTTCAGATGCCCATTTTTGAATCAGGTCTTTATAGTTGGGGGGGCTGCAATATTATTGATGACACAAAGACAAACCAGATATTTGCATATAGTAAAAACCAATTAATAATAACAACTATGTCAGCCTGACAAGAGCAACAAAATCAGCAACAATAGAGTCAAAGACAAATTGGATATCAACATACCATAAAAACTAGTAAAAGCTCCTACGGTACCAGTCTTAGCAACAGAAATCTGTTGTTATTATGTATTTTTTTTTTCTTTCTTTTTTGGGACCGGGGATCGAACTCAGGATCTTGCGCTTGTGAGGCAGGTGGCAGAACTGCTGAGTTAAATTCCCAGCCCCTTGCAATAGAAATCTGTATTTATAATCCGGGTGTGGTGGCTCACACCTGTAATCCCAGCACTCGGGAGGCTGAGGCGGGAGGATCGCTGTGAGTTCAAGACCAGCCTGGACTACATAGTGAGTTCCAGGTCAGTCTCTACATAGTGAGACTCTGTCTCAAAAAACCAAAAAAACAAAAACAACAACAACAATAACAAAAACAATGAAAATAATTTAATAATATAGCATCAACTAAATATTTAAAGATTAATAATAGTAAAGATCAGAAACTGGGTGAGAAGAAAATGAAAGAAAAGAAATTTGAAAAATAAAGAAAAGGAGAATGAGGAGAACAAAGTAAGATAAAGGATTTTACTAAGGAGTAAAAGAAATTTAATAGAATTAGATACAAGTAGCAAAAAAAAAAACAGAAAGCAAAATGAAGAACAGAGAAAAGATAAAAAGAAGCAGAGAAAGAAAGAAAGATAAAAAGAAAAAAAGAAAACCTCCAACCCCCCCAAACCCAGTGGAGAAAATGAATAGGGAATCAAAGAAAAATTCCTCTGTGTTTTTGGATGAGCAGTTTCTTTCCAGGGTCTGCTGCAGCATAGGGATCTATCAGACATGTAGGGGGGATAGTGAGTTATTACTAAGACCTATTTTTTTCCACATTCTCACTTTGTTTGTGAATGCTGAGTCCTCCTTTTTGCTGGGCATGATTGGTCAGTGTTGTCCACCTTGGACAACACCTTTACTTCAGCCGCTCCCAGGCTCCATGTTCTCCCGTGGACCTTGTTATGGTTTTCTCCGCTTAGGTTTATGGTCTGTGGGTTGGTGAAGTGCCCACCCCCAGAGGCTCCTCTGTTTTATTGTTACTTTAATTTAAATTATTATTATTATTATTTGAAGCTTCTCTGTTCATACACCCCAGGCTGTGGCAACTGTCCAAGCCAAGGTATATCCCTGGGCCCACTGGCAGATTGGGAAAGCAAGAGATGACTGAGCTCTGTCTTGGATGTGTGCAGAAAGATAGGGAGGGTGGGTCAAACCAACTGGCTAATTTAATGCCAGTCCACTCCAAAAGCCAGACACATCTGACCTGGTTTCTCATCACAGAAGGTTAAAAACCCTCTTTTCCAGTCCTGAGTTTAAACTTTTCAGAGCGTGTGTCTAGCTCACACCCTCTCTGCAACTGTCTCTTGTGGCCATCTCCCATCCAGTCACTGTTACAGTGTGACCCCAGAAACCCCAAAGTGTAGCTGTTCTGTAGCTCAGTCTTAAATGATCAACCCCTTCCCGAAAATGGCTCTGGATTAAGCACTCATCTATGGTGGTGCTTCACTGTATTTCTTTCCTAACTCTAGCCTGGAATGTGGAAGGAATTACTTTCAGAGTAAAAGTCCATGTTGTTTTTGCAGTTTACAGCAACTGTGCACTTTTCTCCAGTTCTGCACAGCTGTGCCAGTCCATTGCTGCTGACTCTCTCTGGGCTTACCTTGTGGTAGCAGAGATAGATAGGTCTCCCTCCCCAGAAGTGGGAGTCAGCATTTCCAGGCTGCCTCGATCTTTTCTCTGTGCACTTGTGAGGCAGGGGGCGGCATCACTGAGCTAAATCCTCAGCCTTAGTCTGCCATTTTTACTCCCTCAGTATTTGATTTTTAATATAACATAAACTTCTTGCCTTAGCTTGGATATGCTAACACATCATATATATGTGTATATATATGGTTGTATTAGGCTAACATAATTA
>NW_022900949.1:68464153-68481646 GCF_012274545.1 Fukomys damarensis | reverse complement strand
TTATATATGTATATGCTAACATTATTTATTTAATTTAATTAATTTAAATCATAAAGACAATACACATACTTTGTAAACTTTTTTGTTAAATGTTTGAAAAAATACAAAGTGAAAAGTAAAAATCTTGGCTCCAAAAGCCATACATCCTCCCTACTCCCATCCTTGAAGAAACCCAGTTAACAGTTTCTTATGTATCTTTCTAGAAATTTACTATTCACTTCTATTATGGCTTTTATCTCGATGTCCTCCCCTGAGCCTCATGGGGTCACAGGAGGTGTCTGGTTCTAGGGTGTGTGGTGATGGCATCAAGGATGTGATGCTGGGATTAATGCATGGTGTAATACTAGGATTAAGGCTGCCCCACCCTGAGTGTGAGTGCTGCCTGCCCTCAGGGTGGGTAGCCTGGATAGGATATAATGGGCAGAAGGGTTACTGCTTCTCACTTACCACTTGCTGCCTTGCTGTCTTCTGCCTTCTGTCTGCCATGAACTGTTTTCTCCTCCTCCATATCTTCTGCCATGCTGCCTTGGAGCCAGCCAACTATGAACTGAAACCTCTACAAACTGCGAGTCAAATAAACCTTTCCTCCTTTTACTTTGGGTGTTGGGTATTTTGTCTCAGCATCAAAAGAATTAACTAAGACAATTTCAGACGCATATGTTGCATATCATATTTTGTTATCTTGCGAGGCTCAGGATTCATGGGTCCTGGAGAATTATTATGAAGGTATAGTTCTTTTACTTTCATCTAACCCATGGTGCAATAGCAAATTCACATCTGGCTTCTGGGACTGAACCTCTGAACAGATACCTGCATTTGACCTCAGGACTGGCTTCTCAAAGCTAGATGTTACAAACTCTTCCCTCATACCAACTTGTCTCATATGTGTACTCAAAATTTTGGGGGGTTTGTATACTAGGGTTTGCATGCAGTGCCTTGCACATGCTAAATTCGCATTCTGGCTTGATGCTAAACTCCTAGCCCTCAACCTCTTTTCTTAATTTCACACCATGACTGGGGAAACTACAACTTTTATATGATTTTACTGAAGGTCTAGAGATGAAACAAGGGACCTACAACACAAAAACTCAACTTTTTTTTTTTTTTTTTTTTTTTTTTTTTAGTCAGAATGTTATCAGATCCCGGACCCTCTCTGCCTATCTCCCAGGCACTCACAGTATGGCAGAGCTCAGTCTTCTCCCCACTTACAGGTGGCACTTGGGCCTACTTGTCCTAAGAGGAATCCAGAAACTCAAATTCCTGCAGTCCATGGGAGAAAAAAAATCTCTGTATTAACTTTAATCAACATCCACCACGGCTGTTCGTTTCCAAATGGAAATGTCCACTTTCTTTCATGGTTGACTTTTTCATCCAGAAAAGTGTGGCTTTGACCCAAACAGTAGGACTCAGCACACATTTTGCAGTCTGTGTTTTTGAGTCCTAAAATAAGCCCTCCTTACTCTGTGGCAGCAGAGATCTTCTGTGACTCAGTGTGGGTCACACCTGTCCACATTTAAGTCAGTTGTCTATGGCTCAAGGTGAGATTCTGCCCTGTCCATCTTCTCTTGCATCCTCTGATTGGCTTTGTTTCCTGTAAGCACCACCTTAAATAGAAGCACACATCATATGCCTGTAAGAGTAAGTGACGGAAAATGCAGACTGATTCCATACGCAACAAAGGCAGATTACTGTAAGAGAACTGTAACCTGAAAAACTAAATTTTCTAACCACAGTAATCATTTTCAAATCGCCAGTCAAAAGAAGTTTTTATCTCTCTTCTATTTTGCTCTTTAACTACTTTGAAGATAATGATACATAGTGTATTAACTGTTATTTTCTTATTAACTGTTAGGAAATTTTGTTTTATTTTCACATAAAATAAACAAAAAGTAATTAATAAGAGTGGGTCATAGAGCAAGGTGAGTGTGGGTTTTGACAGAACAAATGGGCCACAAGCTGATTGTTACTGAAACTATGTATTGGTACCTGAGAGCTCATTATACTATGCTTGTGTAAGTCTGAGATCTATAGATAAAAACAAGACAACTCCGTTTCTGCAAAAGCTTTACCAGTGATGGTTGCATCACTAGAAGATCACTCAATATACTTTTCCAGAATAATGGAACTTACAGCTTGCAGGTGAATTTAGTATGTTTCATCCTTTTTCTTTCTTTCTTATTTTATTTATTTTTTATTTTTTGGTACCGGGGATCGAACTTTGGACCTTGTGCTTGTGAGGCAGGTGGCAGCACCACTGAGCTAAATCCCCGGCTGTCTTTCTTGTTTACGTACTTTCTTTTCTTTTTTTTTCTTTTTGGTGGCACTAGAGCTTGAACCCAGGGCCTTCTCACTGAGCTTGCTCGTATGTTTCCTTCCTTCCTTCCTTCATTTCCTTGTTTCCCTCTGTCCCTTTTTCTCTATTTTGAGACACAGTCTTGCTAAGTTGCCCAGGTAGGGCTCAAACTTGTGATCTTCCTGCCTCAGCCTCCCAGAGTTCTCATTACAGGCATGCACCACCACACCCAGCCCAGCTGTTTGTACCTCTTGCAAAATAAGTTTCTTCCTTCCCTCCATACATGATTGCAGAGATATTTAGGGCTAATATTGACTCAACTGTCTCATTCTACCTACCAGGTTCTTCCTCACTGCAAACATTTCTTCAGGGAAACTTCTTGTGTAGCCCTAGGATGACCACACTTGGTAGTGCTTCACTATTTCTAAGGATGTGTGCCATCTTGCCATGTACACACGCAGAGGATTTACACTGCATTTGTAGATTGTAATAGAAATCCTACGTGTGCTACCTTATACCTCTTTAAAAGATGGATTTTACAGCCGGGCATATGCCTGTAATCCCAGCACTCGGGGGCTGAGGCAGGAGGATCGCTGTGAGTTCGAGACCAGCCTGGGCTACACAGTGAGTTCCAGGTCAGACTCAACTACCTAGTGAGACCCTGTCTCAAGAAAAACCAAACCAAACCAAACCAAACCAAACAAAAAAGGATCTTACTAGCATAATTTGATCCAGAGGAGCCAGGTGAAGGTAACTGAAGGATGGCTGACCACCAGGAGAGGATAGCATCCCTGCTCTGAGGAAGATGAGTGGCAGAGGCTTTGTTCTGGAATGCGGCCTTCAGCTGTATTCACTTGGAAGCTTAAATGCTGGCACATACAGGCACCAACAAACTAAGGGCTGAAGAATGCCAGTTAATTAACTCGCAGTGGGAACCATAACTAGAAGCAGGCCCCGAGTCCGTGTTTGCTGGTTAGCACATTTTCCGCCTATGGGAAACTTCATAAAAGCCAAATTATAATCAGAAGAGAGCAAGTTGTCGAGCAGTGACTTTACAAGGAGAGAGAGTTGTTATCCACTGGGGGATAGGTAGAAAGAGGAGCCTTTGGGGGAATTTTTGTGTGTGTGGTTTCTTTCATTTGTTTTTTTCTTTTTAGCACATGTATTTGGAAAAGACATATTACATATTATAATTAGATGATTTTGCTTTTGAAAATGTAAATTCTGCTGCTTTCGTGACTAAACTCATAAAAAAGGACTCAGCTGGGAGGGCAGGAATATACAAATCATACTCTTTGGAGGCTCCAAGATTTTTTTTTTTCTTTCAAAACAAGACACAGAAACATTGGTTACTGAGACACTAAACAAAAGCCTATATGATGCAACTAACATTGGCAGGATCCAAATTAAATTTTCTGTTTAAAGTTCTTTCTCACAAAGCAGGATTGTGATGACAATAATCGTATATAATTCACTATTAGTCACTAACTGTGAGAACTGATAAAGAAGTATACTCAGGTCACTTATATAAAGTATTATGTACTTTATAATATATAATAAAGTACTGTAGATGGTACTACAGTTTCATGACCAAATTCTGCAGCTAGCCCAAACCATTCATTATACAGGTATAGCAGACATTTAATAATCTTAGGATTGATTCTTTTCTTCCTTCTGCCTTTCCAAAAAGACTCTCTTTCTCCCCCCCACCCCCTCTCTTAGTGGTACTGGAGATTGAACTCAGGCCAGTTCATTTGCAAGGCAGGCAGGGGCACCACTGAGCTAAATCCCTGGCCCAAAAAGAATATTTTTATTTGGGGTTTGCAGTGGTTTCTGAGAAGAAGACTCAATGTCTATTCCTGCATATTCCAACTTCTTGAACTCAGCAATTAGTTGTGAGCTACACTAGTCCAACCACAGCAAATCTGAGATGTTTTTCTAATAATAAGAAAGATGGGTTGTCTTTCCAGTGACTTGAACAGCTATCTTTGGTAATTAGAAAGGTCTAATTGGGCCGGGGATTTAGCTTAGTGGTTCTGCCACCTGCCTCAAAAATACAAGGACCCAAGTTTGATCCCCGGTATGCCCCCTCAAAAAAAGAAAGGCCTAAATTATGAGAAAGTCAGGGGCTGGGGATTTAGCTCAGTGGTTCTGCTGCCTGCCTCGCAAACGCAAGGACCCAAGTTTGATTCCTGGTACCAAAAAAAAAAAAAAAAAGTTAGCTGGGCATGGTGGCGCACCAGCAGTTGGCTGAGGCAGGAGGATCACTGTGAGTTGAGACCAGCCTGGGCTGCATAGTGAGTTCCAGGTCAGTCTTAACTACACTTTGAGACCCTGTCTCAATCCCCGCCCCGCAAAAGAGAGAAAGTCAACATCAATAGAGCTGGGCCAGAGAAATTGAAAGACAGGGACTCCTTGAAACCCTATGTAGGCCACTGGATTAAGACTGCTTGAAACAAACACTGTCTTTGGGCTTCACAGTTATTTGTTCCAAAAAGTTATTTTTCACCATCTCAGCCTCTTGTAGTGGCAAGTGGACAAACCAGGTTACTGCTTAATTTGGATGGTTGAGTTCCTGGCTGCCCAAACAGGCTTGAACATCAGTCAGTAAAGCAAGTCATACAGAAGAAGCCGTAGTAAAACTGCCATAATCTTAACTTCTGGGGCACATCAGAATTATGTGGAGATTTTACAGATCCTTGGCCAATTAAATTGGAATCTATAAAGGCAGGATATGAGAATCAGAATTTTTAAACAGTTCTACATAATTCCAGGGAGTAATTTAGGCTAAAACCTACTGGTCTAAGTAAGATCTGGCTTTGCCCATTCAACGGTATCTGTAGATGAGACGTCCTAAGTATGTCTCTCTACGAGGGGAAAACCCAGCATGTGCGAAGTTAATGAATGACAGAGAAGCAAGTGTATGTAAACTTTGTCGTGTATTCCGCATTTCATTCCTCTCTCCTCTCTCCTTTTCTCCATTCAGCATTTAATGGAAACTTAACGCTTACCACCAGAGATGAACATCAGTGAAACAGAATTTTTTAAAAAAACCACACTACTTTTCTTTTTTTTTCTTTCTTTTTTTTTTACTTGGAGAGGTATCTTGGCTGTTTCCCAGCTTTAGCTATTCAAACTGTGCTGCTATGAACATGGGTGCGCATATATCGCTGTGGTATGATTCTTTTAATTCTTTTGGGAAGAAACCCAGCAGGGGAATGGCTGGATTAAATGGGACCTCTAATCCTAGTTCTTTGTGGTATGTCTATACTGATTTCCAGAGTATTAAAAAGGTGTCAAAGAAACCAACAGATCCTTGAGTCCTAAGAAAGTAAGAATTTCGGGACTGGGCATGTAGCTCGGTGTCACCATACCTGCCTGTCAAGAGCAAGGTCCTGAGTTCAATCTCCTATAAGGCAAAAAAAAAAAAAAAAAAAGAGGAAGCGTTTATAGACACAATAGAAAATATACAGAAAGCAAACAAAATGAATAGTAATATGTTAAAAGGCAAATGTTCAGGTTTTATTATTTGAATCACCTAATTGCACCATGACAGCCTAACTCAATTTATGCTTTCACTCAACATGCTTATTCTAAAATAATGCTCAATTTTTAGATACATGACATTTTGCAGAGATATTACAAAAATTCCATTTTATGAAATAATGAAATTTTATAGAATTAATCTATCTGTACTGTTACTCTTGGTAATAATTTATTAAAACTCAAATTACAGTAGAGATTGAATTTACTGGACATGCACCAGGCACCACGTAGAGTCAAGGTGCAGCCGTAAGATCAGTTCGTTTTTTGGTTGAGACAGGGTCTCACTATATAGCTGAGACTGACCTGAAACTCACTATGTAGTCCAGCCTGGTCTTGCACTCACAGGGATCCTCCTGCCTCAGCCTCCCGAGTGCTGGGATTGCAGGTGTGTGCCACTATGCCTGGCCAAGATCAGGTTCTTAAAAAGACACAAACAGCAGTAGCTTCCTGAGGCTGTGGAACAGACCACTGACCACCTCACATGGTTGCTACAAAAACAGTATCACCCATTCTTTAGGTCATGGAGTTTTGGAGTCTCAGGAGAGACACTTAAAAGCCTCAGTGGAGATAGTAGAGGACACGGTCCCTTGTCTAAGAGTCTCACTGAACTATATCCATCTGGGAAGAAATTCTTCCCCAGATGTAAGCTGGGGTACAATGACCAAACGCAGCAAAAATGATCAATGAGAACAGCAACCTCCCATGCTTCTGCCCTTAGTGAGAATTAATCATTCTCTCTTATCTATGCAGAGCTCCTTATTTGTTGTAGCACTCCATCTGTCTAACATGCTGAGTTCGTGCTGTTTATGTACCTTTCTATGTCCTCCAGTAGCTCACAAAAGGCAATGGCTACAACTGCATCATTTGGAGAAGCGTCTAGTGGATCTCTCAGTATGGCTATTTCAAAATTAGTTTAGAAATATTCTTTTTAGCAAAAGTAAATGTCTTTATCTCTTATTATTCGTGTGTGCATGTCTGTATGTGTGTGCGCATGTTTGTACGTGTGTGTGGTACTGGGGACGAAAGTGAGGGCCTTGCACATACATTGAGCCAAATCTTCAGTCCTTTTTTATATTTTATTTTGCAACAAGGCCTCATTAAGTTGTCCAGGTTGTCCTGGAACTTGAGATTCTGCCATAACCTCTGTAGTACCTGGGATTACAGGCTTGTACCATCTCACTTAGCCAAATGGTTCCCTCCCCGACTATAGAGTGTTTAAAATATTGGAAATGATCTTTATTTTTCTAATTGAAAATATACAAAATGTATATGGGAAGACACAAATCATTAGTTGATTTCCTATAGCTGTAAAATGCTCACAGTACACTTTTTTGGGACAGAGTCTCTCTATATAGTTCGGGTCAGGATGGCCTTGAACTATGTAACCCAGGCTGGCCTCAAACTTGATGCAATCCTTCTACCTCAGCCTCATGAGTGCTGGGATTACAAGCATTCACCACCACACCTGGCCAGAACACCTCTTTTTAGTAGGAAATATTTTAATTAAAATTAAAAAGGATGCAATAAAATCTGATTTTTCTTAGGGTTGATTTCAGCTAAATTGTTTAAATAGTTCATCTGACTAGCTCCTTACCTAGCTCCTTTCTTTTCTTTTCTTTTGAGACAGGGTCTCACTTTGTAGTTCAGGTTGGCCTTGGATTCATTATGTAGCCCAGGCTGGCCTTGAACTTACAGAGATCCTTCTGCCTCAGCCTTCCATGTGCTACGATTATAGGCATATACCACCACACTTGGCTTGCCGGGTGTAACTTTTCAGCAAGGCTAAAAATAAAACAACCTACTGAGAATAACTTTTCTAATAACTGGCTAAGACTTTTCAGACTCTTCTAATTTATATCTGTGAAGCGAATTCTAGACAGCCATCATTTTAGAAAATACTAAATCTTGTGGAGGTTCTTTTATGAACATAAAAGGTAATAGATTAATTCCACAATGAGACCAAAAATAAGAATCAGACACTGTAGAAAGAACTGGAATATCCAAACAATGGGATATTATTTAGTCATAAAAATAGCAGGAAATAGTTACCTGCTACAATACGCATGAACCTTGAAAACATGCTTAGTAAAAGAAGCCAGATGGAAAAGGCCATATATTGTATAATTCCTCTTACACGAAATGTCCAGAAAAGGTAAATTCAGAGAAAGATTAATGATTGCCAGGGGCTAGAGGAAGGGGAAAACGAAGAGATTCTTTCAGGGATGGTGAAAATGCTCTGTACTCTGATGGCAGTGATGGCTACAACTTCGGGAACATACTAAAAACACTAGATTGTACAGTTTGAAAGGGTAAGTTTTATGTTTATGTGACTTATATTTCAGTAAGAACAAATTTTTTTAAAGGGAAGGAGGTTTAATGAGGGGTTTGGCATGAAGAGAAATTGTTCTAAGAGCCTAAGAAGGGCATGGAATTTGATACTTATGTCTTGGCAAGGCCAAAGAGTGGAAGAAAAAAAGCATGGAATGGAATACCCAATAATTATATCGTTGAAAACCTAAACATTAAAAAAATAAGCTTTAATTACATCATTCATACCAAAAGATAACTCATTTTTGCCTTTTTGACAAGTACATAGTGACTTGCTCTTTTTTTTTTTTTTTAAGGTATTAAAAAAAAGTTGTGGGCCAGGATTTAGCTCAGTGGTTCTGCCTCCTGCCTTGCAAGTGCAAGGTCTGGAGTTTGATCCCGTGCCCCACCCCAATCACACGCAGCCTTTTTATTATGTTACAGCACTTAAACTTACTTGAGCTTTGTAAGAATTTATTTGGAATGGGATGTGTTTTCCACATCACGCCAGGAAATCATAGCCTAACCATCTATAGTTTCCCAAGTGAAACTCAGACTTCTCTGGATTTTTCTTTTCCTCATTCTCTGAATTTTAATCTGTGTGGTTTTATTCTTTGAGTTAACTGAGAAGCCTTTTCGTTCTGTGAACTAAGCACATTCCTTTAAAACCACAGGCATCTACTTCTCATTGGATTTATGACAATCAGAACATTGGCATGCAGGTGAAAAAGGCTCAATTTGCTTTTCCCATCACACCTCTGGTTACCTCAGGGAACCCCACTTCAATGGAAATGGCATAAGGGTAATTGCTGCCATCCCAACCAAGTTCAAGTGTTCCCCTGGCATTCTGTACTGATCGAAGATTTCTTCAGCACAACTCTACAACTCTAGCCACTGAATCATATTACAGCTTTGCCTTCTAGATGATGGTGAAGTTTAGCTGAAAGCATTTCCCGCCAGACATCAGTCTAGAGGAACTCCCCATCTTCAAAATAAAGCCCTCAGGAGATTCTTTTCTGCAGCCTAATGAGCTTATGGATTAAACTATTTTAGAGGATAGAATGGCCTGAGAACATAAGCATACTAAATTCTGAGATTAAGACTTTATCCTTTGTTCGACACACATGGATCACTCTTAAGCACTTAAGAAATATTTAACAAATTTGAAAATGTACCATGCATACATAAAAAAGAGGCTGGCTCAAAATTTGCTGTTTTTTTCTATCAATACAATGCCATATATAAGTAGGTGGATCATAGCCCAGTGTGAGTAAAGAGCAAAAAAATTGATGAGGTAAAAGACCTTATATGGTTGAAGAAAAAACAAAAAAATTTTTTTTTCTTTTTTAGCTCGTTGCTGGGAAGACTGTTCTATAACAGGAAAATGCAAAAGGTAGTCCTTTGTAACTAAAAATGTTGCTTTTAAGCTCAACTATAATAAAAGAACATAACTTCACACTCCAATAGCCATATAATTAGTAACATTTCTCATGATAACAAACATAATTGATGCTAAAATTATCTTTTAAAAGCTCATCTTATAAAAAGATGCTTGGGTTAAGAATGGCAACAATCTGAATAAAAGCCTTGGTGTAGAGTACATTAATGTAGATATCTGTATTCCTGCTGTTCCTTTTTACTTTAAGCTCATTAAGGAAATAATACTTTTCTTTATTTCCTCTTTAATTTACATAGAATCTTACAGACTTATCACCATCAAGCATACCTAAGTTGTTTGAATTCCTTGGCAAAAAGCTCTAAAAACATTAAAATCCATTAAGATTTAGTAATCAAGTAATTAAATATATATTTTAGTGCCATAATTAAATATATTTTTATCATTTTTTCATTTCCACAGTGTCTTGCAAAGCTTAAAAATAATGGGTTTACTCTGCTTTTCTCAACAAAATATTACTTTCAAAGTTTTCAAACTTCACTGAACTAATCTCATTCATGGTGGAGTTGGGCTTATCTGTTTTGTTCTGAGACTATTTTAGCCTGAACTTAATAGTCATGGTGGTCTTAAAAGTGAACATATTTAAGATAGAAGAAATATATAGTATGGATATTCTTTTTACTGAGATATTTTCTAGTTTGTGGAAGGAAAGGAACAAAAATAACTTCATGATTATGGGAATTCTAGAAGAGTAAGCTAACGAGGGACTTAATCACATACATATTAAAAAAATAAATACAAAGAAAAGTGAATAAATTATAGGTCATTAATACAACAGCTGAAACAGCTGTGAGAAAATACAAAGCAGTAGCGTTGCAAGTTTTTCTTTGGTGATTAAAAATAACAGGTAATTTCATGCTTAGATGTAGTATTTACCTAGAAAAACCAAACTGGGTTAGATAAAGGTGTGCGATTCCCATACTTCTTTAACTAAGATGGAAAAAATGCAAAGTGGGACTCTAGAGCAACTGTATATAAAACCTTCAGCCTGTTTACCTGAGTAATTTGAGTTTTTTCTTCCTTTTTTCGTACTAGAGATCAAACTCGGGACCTTGCGCTTAGGAGGCAGACAGCAAAACCACTGAGCTAAATCCCTGACCCGGTAATGTGAGTTTTTAAATAGTTTTGAATAGCTGAGCTTTTTGGTGAGCTGGAACTCCAACAGTTAAAATTTGAGGAGAATATATTATATTAAAATTATTTAAATTCCCTGACCTTATTTCTCCTTCCTAAATATGATAAACTATTCAGATTCATTACAGAAATTAAAATGAAAGATATACCCATCATTTTATCATCCAGAAACAACCCCAGTTAACATTGCCTCCTATTTTATACAGAGTATACTGGACATAATACAAGGCTCTAAAATGAGATCCTCTGTGCACACAACAATTTCAGTAATGTCCAACACTTACTGATTACTTTTGGAGGCTGTGGCGGCTTGACTAATGGTCAACTTGTAATGCCCAGCTGAACTGAATCAGTGTGGTCTGGGCATGGAGGATCCATCTGAAGATTGTTACCAATACACCAATAGCCATAAAAAGAGAACTGGAAGGAAAGGGATTTAGCTCAGTGGTACCACTGCCTCTCTCACAACTGCAAGATTCTGAGTTCGATCCCTGATACCCGCCAAAACAAAATAAAAACAAAACTGGAGGGGAAGATCTTGGTCTGTTGACCTTCTGGGAGAAGCCTGCCGTGGATGGTTTTCCTGATGCCAACTAGGCTGTTCTAGTCAGAGGAGGAGCGGGATCTCGCTGTTGCTGGGAATGGCTGCTGCTTTTATCAGGGAACTCTGATCTTTACCGTGAGCATCACTTCCTGGCTTCATTGTGGATCCCTCGGCTTTGGGGCACAAATCCTTCATCTTGCCAGAGTAGATTTTCTGGCTTCCACCAC
Source organism: Fukomys damarensis (assembly GCF_012274545.1). Taxonomy (NCBI): domain Eukaryota; kingdom Metazoa; phylum Chordata; class Mammalia; order Rodentia; family Bathyergidae; genus Fukomys; species Fukomys damarensis. The sequence goes on along the minus strand of NW_022900949.1, from coordinate 68,470,139 downwards.
TGGCCTTTGGGCTTTCCAGGTGCAGAGCCTCAATACAGACAAGCATGAGACAATGCTGTGGGCTCTAGGCCACTGGCTGGACTCAAGGAGGACATTGTCTTGGATTCTAAGCCGTTAGCTGGACTTGTGTGGGAAACTGCTGGGTCTAGACCCTCAGTTGAATGTTTTGGGCTTCTAGTGTGTGGTTAATCTCTTGCACTCCTTTGCATTGACTCTCTGGGTAATTATCATAAAATAATCTTATAAGTTATGTGTCTTGTATTTAATGTATTCCCTTGCCCAATCCTGCTGACTAAAACAGAAGCTGAACATTCTATGTACAATGTTCTAGTTAATCCTTATAAGTTAATCCTTATAAATTCATCGTAGGTGATCTTAAATTCTTCTTTCAGAGATGAAGAAATCAAGGACTTGACAATGCATCAAGGACACATTCGACACTATATAGTCTAAATTCAAATCTTTCGCTCCAGTTCCCAAGACTGACCTCTTAACTGCTTCACCAAATTATTCTGTTTAAGGTCACACACTTTAAAGGCTCTCATCTGTGCATCCTTTACAGACCCTCTTAATAGTTCCTCAAACTTTCCTTAGTACTAGACTGTTTCCCGTTCTCAAAGAAGATACTTCATCTTCTTTTGGCAATGTTATCGATCTTCCTATTAACTGAAAACATCAATAACAAAATAAGTTTGTTGAAATTCTTTGAAACACTTAGCGTCCCAAAGAGCAAAGTACATGTAAACTCTGATACATATAACAGTGTGTGCTCACAGCTCTGTTCTGAGATGTTACTAGTTTGCCTTTGAGACATGAAGGATATGATTCTCAAATCTCATTGTACATCAACCAATCTTGAAAAATCGGTGTACTCATAATCCAGAAACTGTAATAAAAATTTAGATATAGATGTAAAGACATATTATCTAGTCAGGACACACTAGCCAGGAGAACAGTGACTGTCTGTAGAAAATTGTACTTATATACAAGCTAGAAAAATATCAAATATGCCATAAAACCCAAGGCAGAGGAGTCCATAAGGCGTGAAAAGTTTGAACAAGAAATGAAAGGGGCTCATTTGGTGGCCTTTACTAAAGAGTCTCAGATTATAAAAGTAGGAAGACTGCTCTCAATTTACCCTCTGCAACAAAAGGTGAAGAGGCAAAAACATCACAGAAGTAGACCACAATGAAAGGAGGTCAGGAAGTTTGGGTCAAATAAATACTGTGAATGAGACTAATATACTTTCTTCTTTTGATTGGGCTCAGAATGGATAGAGGTGGAAAAAGGTTGGCTATTATTTCAGTCTTGGTGGGGCCAGTCTTATTTATTTTCCTTCCAATGTGCAAAGATAAGAAACATTACAGAGCTGGGGATTCAGCTCAGTGGTGCTGCTGCCTGCCTTGCAAGCACAAAGTCCCGAGTTCGATCCCTGGTACCAAAAAAAAGAAACTTTACAGAGCTATTTTAATCATATAACCTTGGCAGGCATGTTGCACTCCAGTGACATGCCGATTCATGTAAAACATAAAGTTCCTTTTTTTTTTTTTTTTTTGAGGTTGTCAATATAAGCACTCCATTAGTTAATGGTCACTATAAATTAAAAAACTGATTATAGTTTGCTAATATATAATAACGCAGTTGCTTTGTAACTGTAGAACATACACCGTTAGGAAAAGGGTGTCCCAGATATCTGCAGGGAATAATCCATAGAAATTTCCAGAATACTTTTCTGCCACTGGCCTTTGTTCCCTGTTAGTTTCTCTGTTCTCTATAAACAAAGACATTATGATGTCACTCTGACTTTAAAAATCACTTTTTGGGGGAGGAGGCAGTACTGGGGATTGAACGCAGGGCCTCCATACTAAGCTACATCCCCAGTTCTTTTTTTATTTTGGACAGTCTTGCTAAGTTGATCAATTGTCCCTGCCGGGCTCCCATCTGTGATCCTCCTGTCTTAACCTCCCAGAGTGCTGCATTACAGGAATGTCCCAGCATGTCCCAAAGAAGACCTCCGAAATGTTTGAGAGGCAAAGTGGTGGCAGAGCCAGGAGTACAACTGAAGAGTCTGAAAGTTCTAAAGGCCTTCCTGGGCTGTTCCCTAGGAATAAAAACCCCAGGATAAGGCCCTGGATACAAGGGTAAGACGAAATCCCCATTTCTACCCTTCCGTATAATTAATTTCCCTAAATCTAACATTGACTTTTTGTACTCTCTCAGGCTGACCTGAAAAATTAGTTTGTCAGTTTTTAAGCCAATAGCTTTTACTTACCTAATTAAAAGCACAACAAAATAAAAATCAAACATAATCCAAAAGGGGTATTTTTTTATAATGTAATAAACATTGCTTTCTTCCCCTACTATTATATTTCAAATAAAATTATAAAAAGTCACTAAAATTCATATCCAGGTAATCAATAATTATATTACTCTATATGCACTATTTACAAATACAAATGAGATAGGATTTTTCTTAGTTGCTTTGGGCAAGAGGGAGAAAATTAGTCCTTGATAAAATATATGATCACACAGATTTAAGTACTATTTAAACCAATTAACCATGACAACTCAAACCTAGCAATATGGGAAATACTCTACATATCAGCATAGCATGAAGAAAAATTGCACAACTGACTATAACAGGGATATTATCATAAAAAGCATATTTACTTTATTCTGTGGCTTTTAACATTTGGGGTGCTTTTTAAAGTCAAAAAAGTTGTCTGAAAATATTCTGAATAGTGTTATACTGTAAATTTTATTTTCAAAGTTTGATCGATAAGGAGAAAAATAATAAAGAAAACAAAGAAGTAGCAAAAACAGGATAGTCATTCATACATGCACAAGATATGAAGAGTATAGATTCATTTCTAGCTACTTCAATCCTACTCATACATTTAAAATGCACAGTACATTTCAATCTGTCAAGAAGCTAACCACATTTAGCACCTTTAGCACCAGGGAAGAAACTGTACTTTAGCTTCTGATCATGACTTCAACATCCTGGAATAGGAAAAGAAATTTCTTGGAATCTAGATACTTATCATCATCAATTAACAAAAAAATAATTTTGAAAAGTAATTCCTGTGTATCACCAATTCACAAATGACTTAAAGAATTAAAATCTTGCCGGGCATGGTGGTGCATGCCTGTAATCCCAGTACTCAGGAGGCTGAGGAAGGAGGATCGCTGTGAGTTCAAAACCGGCCTGGGTTACATAGTGAGTTCCAGGTCAGTCTCACCTACATAGTGGGACCCTGTCTCAAAAAACAAAAACAAAAACAAAAAAGAACTAAAATCTTAAAACAGGTACTACTTGATGTTGCGGACTACTCTCCGACAGTGGTTTGTTTTCATCTCCTCCAGTGCTTGCTCCAGCTGCTGAACTAAGTGAAGCAGGGTGGCTGGGTCTGTCTGCAGAACTTTGGTGTTGTGATCTCCACTGTGATTAAGGTGTAGCTTCAAAGTCACTGCTGGTTTAATCTGTTGCCGGAGACTTCTGCTTGCAAGCTTGATTTTAAATGGAATAAGAGAACAATGCCTATTTAATAACCACGCAGAATGTATGATACTCATAATTTCTTTACAATATATACAAAAATCATATTTAAGATGAATCAGAGTTCAAAATGAAAAGTAAACTTTAAAACCTTTGGAGGGAAAAAAGAATATATATGAATATATATGAGAATATATATAAACCTTGGGGCACAGAAAGATATATACCTTATGCTAGAAACTCTTACATGCACACACAAAATGCACAAAGTATAAAGATAAAAAATCAATAAATCTGTTTTAGCTACTTTTCTCATTGCTGAGACAAAATACCTGACACCCAAACTTAAAGGAAGAAAGGTTTCTTTTGGTTCACAGTTCCTAGAGGTTTCAGCCCTAAATCAGCTGGCTCCAAGGCAGGGTGGCGTGGTGGAGGGGCATTGCGGAGCAGCAACAGGCCATGGCTTGGCGGGACAGGCAGAAGGCAGCGATGAGCAGCAAACACCAGCTGCAGGCAGCCTTCTTTCTGTCCCTCATTCTCTATCCAGGATACCCGCCCTCTGGGCAGGTAACACTCACACCCAGTGCGGGACACATCCTTAATCCCAGCATCATCCCATTATCACACACCCAAGATCCAGCCAGCTCCAAAAAGCCCCACCCATGACTGCATGAGGCTTTTGGGGGAAGAATCTAGATTCAAACCATAACACTATGTTAACCTTTAATAAATTTTACTCAAGGGATACCTTTGATATTGAGAAAAATAAATTGGGAGAAGATATCTTGTAACAAGCATACAAATAAAAAGATTTAGTATCCAAAATGTATGATAAACTCCTCTGATGAACTAAGAAAAAAAAAACCAAAAAAGAAAAGAAAGAGAAAAGAAAAAACCTACAGATCTAAATTAGTATAGTGGTACCTTGCTTCATGAACTTAATCCACTCTATGATTCTTGCAAAGATGCCAGGTTCGTGTTCACGTGGGAAAGATGGCCACAGTTGGTTTGTCACCCAATGCGGACTTCACAAACAAAACCAAAATTTTGCCAAACACTTCTGTTTGTGAACCAAATTGTTCACAAAAAAAGTGTTCATGAACCAAGGACCACTTCACAAGTACCACTGTCCTTCACAAAAGACAAATGAATAAACATGAAAATATGCTCAATTTTATTATATACATCAGGAAAATGGCCAATAAAACCTCATGGAGTATCACTTTACACCTATAAGGCCAACAAAAATTAAAAACATGTCCATATCAAGCATTACAGTGATGGTTATGGAAACTCTTGACAACTACCGCTGATCACAAAATCACTTTGCATCAGCACAATTCTACTTCTAGGTGCAGACCTTATGCTCACAATCTCGTTTGTATAATGTATTCTAAAATTTTTAATAAAGCAATATTAACATTTTTAATTCTTTTGGGGTACCGGGGATCGAACTCAGGTCCTTGCACTTGCGAGGTAGGCAGAGGAACCACCGAGTTAAATCCCCAGCCTGATAGTAACATTTTTAAAAGGAAAAAATATCCCACAACAACTAACAGTGACCAATTTGAAGGTAGTGCTACTCATCCCTAGAACAACTATGTTCTCTAAGGTCTGCTCTCCATAAAAGGAACCAAGACCGCCTTGAAGTAGGGTGATTCCAGAGGCAGAAATTGTGTAAGAAGAACCTGAAATGTATAATACAAGAAAGCAAGGAAGCTATGAAAATTATTAGAGTCCCGGCAAAGGGACAGGAAGCCAATTTGAAAAGACTTCCAAAAAAGATAACAAATCTAAGCATGAGATTCCAGGATTAATTTAATGTTAGGCCTGGGGATGTAGCTCAGTGACGCTGTGCCTGCCTGGCAAGTGCAAAGTTCTGAGTTCAATTTCTAGCACTGGGGGGAGAGGGGGAATTCTATTAACCTAGAATAACATGAATTTAATGTAAAAATAAAATATTTCTTCTAAATAATTCTACGTGATCTGGGCTTCCAAAAGAACCCAAGATCCTGATCCAAAGTAAAATTTAATGTCCCTAAATAATTTGGAAATAACAGGTTAATTTTGAAATATGAGGATGAAATAATACTTCTAAGGTTAAGTATCGCTTAAGATCATTTATACAGAATAGGACTTACATATATGCTAGATATGTAAAATATAAATATAATGACTGAAAAAACTACTTATTCTACTATACACTATTTTTCTTTTCTTCTATATTTGCACACTCAGACAGGGACTGAAATTATCTAGGTGTGTAATTAAATTATGTTCCTGTTGAAAGACAAAGTCAAACCATCCTTCAAGTTTTCAACAATATAACTAAATTAAGAATATTTAGGCTGGGTGTGGTGGCTCACGCCTGTAATCCCAGCACTTGGGAGGCTGAGGCAGGAGGATCGCTGTGAGTTCGAGACCAGCCTGGGTTACACAGTGAGTTCCAGGTCCAGGTCAGTCTCAACTACATAGTGAGACCCTGGC
>NW_022900949.1:68460901-68463981 GCF_012274545.1 Fukomys damarensis | reverse complement strand
AAAAAAAAAAAAAAAAAAAAAAAAAAAAAAAAAATTTACAGATAATATCTCTATTGTTCTTTAAAATTTTACAAATTATATAACACCTTAGCAAACAGCCTAACAAGATATAATCAGATCTCATTTTCTGCATAAAGTTGAATGACATTACTACAGGATATAGAACATTGCCCACATAGCTCTTGATATGGAATTTAGGTGGGAGGATAACAGGGATTGAACCCAGTTTTTCATGCAGGCTAAGGAAGTACTCTATCACTGGGCTATATACCCAGCTCTTTAAAAGTGTTGAGACAGGGTCTTGCTAAGTTGGCCAAGCTGCCCTCAAACTGTTGTTCTTCCTGCCTCCTGACTAGCTGGTATTACAGGCATGCACCACTATAATCCAAAGGATTCATTTTTTGACAGAGATGAAATTCCATGCTTCTTCCTATAAATATAACAGCAACTTTGAAATATGTGTAATGCAAATTAAGGGAAAGATGTTTAGTTTGAAGGGCTATATCTTATCTGGCAAAAAACATCAAGTAGGAGACAGGATACACAAATTGTTTCATTTAACTAATGTTCTTAAAAGAATTTAGCCTTTATTAAATCTCAAGGCAATATGCAAACAGGGCAGAAGGATGCAATTGTAAATGGACCAGCTCTAAAGTAACATTCTTCTGTAACATTCCCATATGGATTCAATTTACACATATTATTAACAAGGGCATCATGATGCCATAATGTGCTGATAATTTGTGAAGTCCGGAGAAATAGTCCTACAAGAAACTAAATTGCAATTATTAATCTGTTTTCCATAAGCAACTGCTCAATAATGAGATGGTGAATGTATATTCACTAGTCTCCATGAGACAATTCAGTTACTCAAATGAAAGGTGGCATATCTTGTTTCTGGTTTCCAAGTCACTTAGCTGGTCTTACCTGACATGGCTTCTTCCCATAAACAGAAAAAAACACTCCAGTTAAAATCCTTTGTAGTAGTTTCAACTAATGTGCTCAGGAACTCAAGTAGCTCTGAGTAGTTTCTTTAGCCATTAAATGCATTTCACAGTAAGTGGCAAGAGTCATTCAGTATACCCTTAACCTTAAACTACAGTTGTCCTTGTGTTAATACAGCAATTCAAACTAATTTCACCGGTAAATGAGCTGTTTTGAGTTTAATTTTAGAAAACTCAATTCCTTAATTTCTAACTTCTAAAATACTGGAAAAATGCAAAAGCATATAAAAAAACAAAACAGAAAACCTGGGAGGAGACATTGGGCAGCTAGCCATAGTGGCACAGGTATGTAGTCCCAGCACTCCTGGAGGCTGAGGAGGATCACGAGTTCAGGCCCCCTCTGAGAAACTTAGTGACTTAGATCCTTTTTCCAACAAGGGGAGGGGGAGGGGCCAGGGATAGAGCTTAGTGTGAAGACCCTGGGCTCAGTCTCCAGCATCCCCCCAAACAACAACGACGACTACGAGGACGACGACAACAACAACAACAACAACAACAACAGACCAATCAAACCTCAGGCGATCAAAACTGAAGAAACAGAATCTTAAAGCACCTGGTGTATTGCAGGGCATTGCGTGGGGAGGTGGGGGAGTCAGATAAAGCCAGCAGCCATGGGGCTAAAATGGTTTGTGACATTATCCTGTGTAGAGCTTGGGGATGCACGAGGGACACAGGAACAAATTACAAGGGCACACGGCTGCTGCACCAGTTATATTAGGCTTTGCAAGCTTGCATCTACTATCTATGTAACACTCACTTGGTTGATAGGCATGTATCTTCAGTCAGAATTTTATAAACAGGTATGTGCGCATGCTCCTTAAGTGCATATAATTTAGACCTAAAAATCTTTATGGTTAGATGAAATACTAGAAATGGGAGGAAAATAACACCACACAGGAATAGCTGAGCCTGAACAACACGGTGGTCCCAGCTACTACGTCAGACCTTTCTTTGCTCCCTTATGTTCTTTGGGTAAGGTTACAGTGTTCACAGGCCTGAAGGTGAACCACGGCAGATAACTGGTGCTGGAAACAGGAGCCTTATTTTCTTCTATGGCAGTTTGCTATTTTTGTAACATGGTGATTGGACTGAACAAAATCAAAGTACAGTAGTAACTGATCTCCCCCTTCTTCCTGGATGAGGCAGCAGATGATTAAATATTGACGCTGCCATCCTTGAACACCCACGAGTGATTCCGCCTACCACTCCTTTGAAAGGCTGCAGTTGTGGGTGTGGTCCGAAGCTTTACTACTTGGCCTCTCCCTTCCTTCAGTGGAGCTCTTACCTTTCAAATGTGACAGACTTGATAAAATACTAGTCAGGTCGAGTCCTGCTTGCCTTCACTCAGTCATCTTCATATGAATCTTTTTATTTCCCGATGTTTTATGTTTAACCCAGGTTTATAAAAATTGGTTTTTAGCTGATGTGCATGAAGAGAGCGAGTAATTAAACTGTGCTGTTAATGAAAGGAAATCCTATCTAAGAAAGTACATTTCTTTAGAGCTGTGTAATATCATCCTTTGGGCCCTCTGCTGGAAAAGAGAATCAAGTCTGAATTAATACCTTTTAATTGTATCCTCTAGTATTACAGATGTAGGACGGTACTGTATCATACCTCTGTGAAGGTAAAATATCTTGTACCTGCTTTATGAAACATAGTAGTGACTGTGCTTTATCAGAGCTGTTTTAAATGATGTTACTCTAGGATGTCTTCTTTCTAGATGATGATTAAGAAGCTAATAAAAAAAAATGGGCCAGGGATTTAGCTTGGTGGTTCTGTCACCTGCCTAGCAAATGTAAGGTCCTGAGTTCGATTCCCCAGCACAAAAAAAAAAAAAAAAAAAAAAAAAAAATAAACAGTAACAGAACTTTGCTATTTTCTGGGTGTTTTTCTTTCTTTTTTTCTTTCTTTCTTTTTTCTTTTTTTTTAAATGGAGTGTGCTGGATGTCTCTCTAATTTTGTTCAGATCACTTCAGAATCTGGAAAAGCTGTTGATGCTATTGATGTATAACATACTGCTATTATTGATCTTTTTATATAAATATAAATATACACACACACACACACACACACAC
>NW_022900949.1:68442666-68460879 GCF_012274545.1 Fukomys damarensis | reverse complement strand
TTGAATTTTTGGAAACTTTAACTGTGCTGTCAACCTTGGAAAAAAAGTTATCCCAGTTTACTGTGTTGAGTTGGCATTGCACAGAAATTAACAGCCATATTGGTCTAGGAATGTTCATTTTTTTCCCCCATTTGTACAGGGATTACACACTGTATTAAATATGTAAAGTCTTTGGGCCTAGGATCTAGCTCAGTGGTTCTGCCGCCTGCCTCATAAACACAAAGTCCTGAGTTCGATCCCTGATACCCCCCCAAATTAAGGTCTTATCTACACGGATTTGATTACAGGAACTAATATCCTCTAAATAATGAAAAAAAGGGCTGTTGGGCCCTTAAAGTCAGGGGACACCCCAACACGAGAGAGATAATGATTTACAATGTAAATTACTGCTGAACCATATAAACATGACCATCCCTATATCTCTACCTGGTGATTATGAAAGGATCTAAACGTAAAGGCTTAATTACAGTGACTGCCTTCCCATGACCCTCACATGACCTACTGCTTAGGTCACTTTGAACATCAACTATTTTTTTCCGCAGTACCAGGGATCAAACTCTGGACATTGCACCTGCAAGGCAGGTGCGGTGCCACTGAGCTAAATCCCTGGCCCGAGAAAATCAACTGTCTTGTTCTTTGCTGTACCTTATAACACTTAGTACATGATACATACACATCTATTCTATTTGACACTGAATGACTATTACACTCTGGGTACTATTTTAGGGACATAGTATCTGCCTTTGGGGAGCCTACAATCTGGCTTATATCATATCCTATGTTCATGCTTATTCAAGTACTTATCAGGCTTGATTGTAATTGTTGATTTTTAATTTATTTTTAGTCTCCTTTATCAGATTGTGATGACTTAACGGCAAGCATGAAAGCCAGGCGTGGTGGCACACACGTGTAATCCCAGCACTTGGGAGGCTGAGGCAGGAGGATTGCTGTGAGTACGAGACCAGCCTGGGCTACATAGTGAGTTCCAGATCAGTCTCAACTACATAGTGAGACCCTGTCTCAAAAAAAAAAAAAAAAAAAAAAAAAGAGGCAATTATGATGTGTTTCCCGTTGCTATGTGTATTAGTTGCTTTTGGCTACTGTTTAAAAATGCCCAAGATAATTAAAAGAAGGAAAAATTTATTTTGGTTCCCAGTTTCAAGTCTGAGTTCTGTGACCGATTAGCCCTGATGCTTTTGGGCCTGGGGCAAGGCAGTACTTCATGTGGCAGAGTGAAGCTGCTTAACTCATGGCAGCTGGGAAGCAAAAGAAAACGATATTAAGTGGCTCGGTCCCATATCCTCTTCAAGGGTATGCTGCTAATGATCTAACTGCCTTCCACTAGGCCTCCTCTCCTAAAGGTTCCACTGTCTCCCAATAGTACCACAGGCTGGTGACCAAGCCTTTAACACACAGGCTTTTGGGGGACACTATTCAAACCATAGCAGTATGTCTACGAGGTCTGTCACATCCCATAAATTCAATAAATGGCTTGATAACGAAATAGACAATATGGATGCACTAATGGATAAATGGGGCACAAAAACGATCTTTTCTATGATCTTCTGCATATACTTAAGAATGTTTTTGTCAATGGGATACCTTTTCTAAGCCAGTCACCCAATCACAACTGTAAAACAGAGGATCCAGTATGACAGGTTCAACTTTTCTAACCAAATCCTAAAGTCTTTGTCTTCTTAGCTCTGACACACTTGACAGTTCCATTTTAGTGTTTCTCTTATTTTCAGTGGTGCTGTATTTGTCACTCTTTCCCAAAACCACACTCACTTTAATCAGCAGTTATTTCTATTAACTGTGAGTAACCAATGACATTCACTTCAACCAACCGCCAGAGAAATAACTCTTTTTATCTCCCCTGCTGGTACTGGGGATCGAACCCAGGATCTTGCACTTGCAAAGGAGGCACGGTGCCAGAGAGAACTAATTCTTGTTAGTAGTTTGAACTAATCTTGCACTCAAACTCTAAGCCTACACCTTCAACTACTAAGAGACTGCAGATTAAATAAGCTGTTATCACTGTGTATGTTGAACTGATAATGCAGGTAGGAATGTGGCTCCAGGGCTGCTTGAGCTTCTAATTTTTCAACAGTTGCTATAAATTGTAATTTTGGTGTGAAGGTTACAATTTTTTCAAATAGTGGAAGGAGTGATCACATGGGCCATCTTTTCAAAGTAGAAGATGATTTGCAGATGGATTAAATGAAATGAGTCAAGAACAAATCCAAGTATTTTGGGCCTAAATAAATAAAAGATAGACGTTATTGAGATGGGGGAAAATTATGGAAAGAGCAGTATGAGGAAAAGGTGGTGAGCAGAATTCAGTTTCGAATATATAGTAAAACCTCAGTTTCAAGCATAATTCATGCTAGAAACATGCTTGCAATCCAAAACACTTGTATATTAAAGTGAATTTCCCAATAAAAAATGGAAACTCTGACGGCTTCTTCTACAGCCCATAAATTTTAATGTAAAAATTTAAATACTGTAATATAATACAAAATAATAAAGAAAATAGAAAATGTTAAGAAAAATAAACAAATTAACCTGCACTTACTTTGAGAAATTCTGTGGCTGGTGTGAAGGAGACAAGAGAAAAGAGTTATTGTGTAGATGACTTTCCTTATCACTAATGGATCACTGCCATCTATTGGGTCAATGGCATCTTTTTTTTTAGTACAGCTTTAATACTGGAACCTATCCAATGATACTTGCTTTTGCCTCTTTTTGAAGACTTTGTGAAAATGTGACACTGCACTGTTGTTAAACAGTTTCACTGCTTGCACTGCTATAGCATTCAAGTGTTTTTCTACAAAACTTTGCAGTTTCCCACATTTTACACATCTTAGTCTCATTTGAAGTGAGGGATTCCTCTACCCTTTTCTCCTCCTTTGTAAATAAGATCTCCTCCATAACTTAGGGTTATCTGCTGTTGCTTGCAATGCAGATCCATTAGTTTCTTAGTAGTCAGCTCCTGGCTATGTCCCTCCACCAGCTCCTGCGTGCCATTCTCATTTACCTCCAGCCCCATGGTCTTCCCTAAGGACACAATTTCATCAGCAACTGGCAGGTTCTGTTCATGGGCAAGGCCCTCTAAATCATATCCAAGAACTCAAACCAGTTTTCTCCAAGCAAAATTGAGGGTTCTCTTGGTGATTCCATTCCAGGCTTTAACGATGAGGTAGTTCACAATATGGAAATGATTTTCCAAAACTCTTGGAGGGTATGGTTTATTCCTTTGGTTACCTCAAAGCCTTGCTGAAACAGTGCTTTGGTGTAAAACTAAAATTTGAAATGACCGGCTAATCCATGGGCTGGAGGATTGTGAGTGGTGTTGGGAGGAAGGAACTTGACTTTAATGAACTCCAATTGCTCCAGTGAGTACTCCAAAGCCTGGAGGATGAGCAGGAGCATTATCCATTACCAACAAGGCACTCGGTGGCAAATTCTTTTCCTTTGGTACTGGGGATCAAACTCAGGTCCTAGTGCTTGCAAGGCAGGCGACGGAACCACTGAGCAAAATACCTGGCACCAGAAAATTCTTTTCTAAAAGATTATCTATCTATGTATCTATGTATCTATCTATCTATCTATCTATCTATCTATATTTTTTTTAAACCACAGGACTGAAGATCTCACTGATCCATTCAATAATATGCATGATTCAAGCCTTGCTGTTGGACCTCCAGATGTTTATCTGGTTCTTCTGTACCTTGTATTTCTTGAAGGCTCATCAATTCTCGGAATGATACACAGAGGCTTGACTTTGAAGTCCCCACTTGCATTAGCACAAAGCAAGAGCGTGAAATGGTCTTTCTTGGGCTTGTGACTGGACACTGCATTCTCTTCTTCTGTAATGTATCTCCTCTTTGGCAGTGTTTTCCAAAAAAGCCCCATCTCATTTCAGTTAAAAACTTGCTCTGGCAGGTTAACACTCAGAAACCATGAGCCTCTAGAACTCAATAGTAAACATCTCAGCTGCCTTAGCATCTGAAGCTGCTGCCTCTCTGTACCTCACAACCCCAAGGAAGCCACTTCTCTTAAAGTTATCAAACCATGCCCTGCTTGGCTTGAAGCTTTCTTCATTTCCCATTTATGTACTTAGCCATTTATTTATGAGATTGGCATACAGGCCTTTGCCTTCTCACAAATAAAGTTCTTGGTCACAGTATCACCTGCTTTTTTTTTTTTTTTGTAACAGGAATTGAACTTGTGACCTTGTGTTTCTGAGGCAGGCAGTGGAACCACTCTTGTGACTTGTTTTGCTGTGTCTAGTCCTCTTATTTCTTCTTTTATCTTATTTATTTATTTTTTGCTACTGGGGATTGAACTTGGGACCTTGCACTTGCAAGGCAGGTGGCAGAACCACTGAGCTAAATCCCCGGCCTTCTTCTTTCTTCCTTAATATCATGCAAATGATCGACATAGATTTCTTATAAAATCTTGCAATTTCAGTCACTCACATAACTCATTTGTATCTTGAGGATTTCCTCTTCACTTCCACCGTAATCATCTCCTCCTTCTTACCACCATTCTTTTCAACCTTTTTCTACGTGTGTCATTGTATATGCTCACACAGACACTGACTGCAGTGCAGTATTAATAAACTTTTGTCATATACTGTATTTAATGTAACTGGCAAGAAGGCATGCATCAGAGAAGAGTCTACGTCTGCAGGCAGCCTGACCTAGGATATAAACTGACCTCTGGGGCAGTCCAGTGTTTAAAGGTTGATAAAATGAGACAATCAGTAAGAGACTGAGAAGGAGGGCTGATGAGGCTGACTGAGAGCCACAGAGAGTAGTGTCAAGTAGTAAGGAGTGAATAACTATGACAAAGGCTGCTAATATACAGAATGGCAGGAAAACTAGAAGGCAATAGCCTTGATTAACTTCTGACAGTACAATGGTAATAGTCTAGTCAGAATGGGTCAAGAGAGAACAAGCAGGGAGAACAGATAGATAGATAACACTTTCAAGGAGTTTTTTTTTTTTTGGTACCAGGGATCGAACTCGGGTCCTTGTGCTTGCAAGGCAGGCCACCGAACCGCTGAGCTAAATCCCCGGCTCAAGGAGTTTTGATGTAAAAGGTAACAAAAAACATGGTATGGCACTCAGAGGGTATAGGGACTCAAGATTGGGTTACTGAATGTGTGCTATAGGGTAACAGTAAAGAGGTAACAGAAGTATAATGCAGAAAAGAGAAGGAGTAACTGCTGAAACTATGTCCTCATGTGGGCAAATGGGGATGAGTTGCAAGGGAAAGGGTTATTCATACGTACGAGCTTAGGCCTTCCATTAATAGTGACAGGAGTGAAGGCACAGCAAGTGGAGATTAATGCAGGCTGATGTGGTAGGAGAAACAGGTTAGTCTTCTTCTGATTTCTTTTCTTTTCTCTTTTTTTTTGTACCAGGGATCAAACTCAGGACTTTGTGAGCCAGGCACGGTGTCACTGAGCTAAATCCCGTGCCCTCTTCTCTTTTCTTAGTCAAACAGGAAACAAAGCCACAGCTAGGTGAATAGGGTATGGATGAGATGTTGAGGCTTTGAAGAGAGAATATACAAGACATGTATGATCCTTGCTACAACAGAGTTTACGGTTCCCTGTGGGAACATGTGCGAGTGAAAGGACTTTTTAAAAGAAGAAACACACTTTCCACAAAGAGAAAAACAAACCGCCCAGACTTAACTGGTTGAATAGTAGCACAGGGAATTTCTCCCAGAGGGAGGCATCACTTAAAGGTTAACAAATTTTTTTTTTTCTGTGAAGAGCCAGATAATATGTATTTCAGGCTTTGCAGATCGTAAAGTTGCTAGAATAACTACTTAATTCTGCCCTTGCACTTTGAAAATAGCCACAGATAAAATGTAAACAAATAAGCATGACTGTGTCCCAATAGGACTTTAAAGATACAGGTAGCAGATCACTCTTGACCTATAGCCCACAGTTTGCTAAGCCTTGATTTAAACTGAGGCTTAAAAGGGTAACAAAGAATAGAGTCAAGAGGTGATGGCAAGATCAAAAAAGCATTTCGTATAGAGGGGAAAAAAATGTGTAAAGGCCTACATGCTTCATTACTTCCACATCCCACTTTCACTGTGGTCTGCCCAAGGATGCTAGGTTAATTTTCCTAAATGACTGACTTAATGTTACTTTCTTATCGAAGAATCTACAAGGACTTCCTACTGTCTGCTCTGCCAGGTCTGAAGTCTACCACCTGTTTTAACCACATTATCTCAATTCAAATCATAAAGAATCCACTGTGATACTAGTTCACAAATTTTACTGCACATTAGTCTTAACTAAGAGAAAGGTAATGATGCTTTTAAAAAGTCTGATGCTTGGGTCAAACTTTATACCAACAAATCAGAAACTCTGTATCAGAACCTCTGGGAGTGGAACATACACATCAGCATTATTTTAAAGCTCCCCAGGTTATTCCAATATACAATGAAGTTTGAGAACTAATGCAGTGTACCACATATTCATATGCTCATTCTCATATTCATATGGGCCTTTGCATCACATGCTGCCTCCTCTGACAAAAATATTTACTATGGATTTCTCCAATCACTTATCCTTCTAAAATTTCACTCTTCTTTTTTTTTTGTAAAAGCTTTACTGGCTCATGCCTGCACAATGGAATCATATGATATGCAATTTGTTTTGAAACAGTCACTTGGCACCTTCATTTATGGAATTATTATTCTTCCTCTTCAAAACCTTGTAACTGTCTTTATTACTAGTTATTTTGAGAATACCTTACCAAACGATAACATCTTTTTCAGCTGAGAAAGTACTTCTTTTCGTGTCCCATCTCTAAGTACATCTCTAATTAGCAAACAGATGACATTCCATAAACATTTATTCATTTATCTTTCACCACTTAATAAAGAGCTACATGCAACAGTCTGAAAAATTCCTTTCATTTACTTATTTGTTTGAGACAAAGTCTTCCTCTTTTGCCCATGTCAGTCTCCAACTTCTAGGCTCAAGAGATTCTCTTGCCCCAGCCTCCAGAGTGGCTGGGACAACAGGTGCATGCCACTGAGTCTGGCTCTTTCTTTTACTTACTTATGTGGATTTAAAAACTGAAAGATGAATCTCACAAAAATAATGTACAAGAGGCCAGACGCAAAAGAATATTTAATGAATCACTCCATGTACAGAAAGGTAAAAGGCAGGTAAAATCTTTATGTTAAAAGTCATGAAAAAATAAAAAATTAAAAAAAAAAATAGCTGGACGTGGTGGCGCATGCCTGTAATCCCAGCACTCAGGAGGCTGAGGCAGGAGGATCGCTGTGAGTTCGAGACCAGCCTGAGGTATATAGTGAGTTCTAGGTCAGTCCCAACTACATAGTGAGACCCTGTTTCAAAACACCAAAAAAAAAAAAAAAGAAGTCAGGATGCTAGTTATCTTTGGAAAGTGAAAAGGGGTACTAAGAGACTGGAGAAAGGGAGAATGCTTTTCTGGTATAACAGTCATAATTGTGCTCATTTCATAGGTGTTTTCACTGTGTGACAATCTATTGAGAAATAATCTACTGAGCACTGATCTGTGTACTTTCCTATATGCATTTTATATTTAAAGATAAATGTTTTCAAAAAGCTAAGTATCAGTGACAAAATCCACATAACCATTTCCTTTTCAAGAACAACCAAGTTGTTAAAAACTGCAAATTAAACAGGCTGAACACATTAAAAATAAAATAAAATAAAGTGAACTATTTGTGAAATGATGTGATAATGAACATTAAAAAATCCCAAAGTCTCAAACCAGAGCTTGGGTAAGGTGATAAGGAATACAATAAATAGGACACAGACCTTAAATGATTCTTATATTCTCAGTCATATTTTTAAAAAAATACCTGTACATCCAGTCGCCATTCAAGGCTATGGTAACTAGGAAGGTCAGGTGCCAATTCATTCAGAATAGTTCTGATCTCCTTTCTGTTGTCCAGATAAAGCTGAAGCAATAATTTGTTTAATTCTTCAGAGAATCCCAAAACAAAAACAGAGTCTTGGAAATCCAGTTCAGATATCTAAAAGTAAATTAATTTTAACAGATCAAACTGTTAACTTTGTCTAGTAAAGACTAAAATATTACACAAAAGATGTATATGATATCCCTAATTTTGTCTATAAAATTTCTTAGAGATGACCATTGCCTACTATTCCAACACCTGAGTTACTGGCATATAAAAAATATTTAAAAAGTATAAAAGAAAAGAATATATTCAATTTTGCCTGTTCTCCATCATGACAAAAACTGCTGACATGCACAGAAAACAAATAATTTCATTCTTTCTTCTCCTAGTATACATACACTATAGCATATGGTTTTGACAACATGCAGAATTAGACAGTTTTAATTTATACCAGCAAGGGGTATTCATATCAGCAATTTTTTTTCCCTGTGGTACCGGGGATTGAACTCAGGACCTTGCACTTGCCAGGCAGGTGTGGCACCACTGAGCTACACCCCCGTATTAGCATATGTTAAAGTCACTGTTTAAGTATTTTTCACAAAAGTAATTACACCATTAACATTATTAAAACATATAGGTACCTGCCACAACTATAATGCAAAGCGCACTAAACTTTTTATTTATTTTTTTTTAAGGATTCAGATAATACAAAGCAGTTTTCAGAAGTCCTTACCATAAGCTTTGAGCTCTCAGTGAGGAGATATGTTAGTCCTTCCACGCCATGCTGGACAGTGTCACTACTCACATTGAGTTTTCCTAAGAAAAGGAAAAATAAACAAATCAATCATTCTGTGATATTTAACCTTTTATTCAAACTGTTTAAAATATTTTCATTTATACCAGGTTTCCAAACACTGCAATACAAGAGTAAGCTGGCTGGAACCTCCTGCTCTTTCTCACTGTACTCCCTCCCAGTTGCTTCCCATATTTCCGACCATGTAACCATAACAAAACCAATTGTGGAGGCCAGTACCGGCTGCCCAGTCCTTCTCTTGAACGCGAAGCTCTTCAAGCCTGGCAGAAGAGGAACTCAACAAGGACTGACTTAATCGCAGAGTCTGCCCTCAGCAAGGGGAAGACAACAATATCTCAGCAAAAGCAGTTGTGTGGATAGTTATTAACCAAACACTTGCATAATATTTGCACCTGATCCATGTATTTCTAAAGCCTTTGATACACAGTGCTTGTTAAACACAATATTTCTGAAAGGCAGGGGATGTTGTGTTCATTTTAAACACGAAGAAACTGATAATTGATGCTTTGAATATCTCAACTACTTATGGTACAGGCAGGGTTAGCGCCCTAACTGAGGAACTTTGGTGGTTTTAATCTGTTACAATGGGAACAAGACACTAGGACTCCTAAAAGTCTCTTCCTTTCTTGGGCGACAAAGAATAGCCTGCACTTCCGAACGCAGTTTGCAGAGCCCGGCTCCTGCTCTTCTTACTGGCAGCGCCTTCGTAGATTTTAGGGTTCGATCCTCGCCTCAGGAACTCCACCGCAATCCGCCCAAACTCGGCGACCACTGCAACGGAAGTTAGGAGGCCATGAGCGCCAGGTGTTGTTACAGTTGTTACTCCTCTTGGCGTTTTCCCCAGCCTACAGAACAGGCCCTAGCCTCTCTTACCCGCGCTGTCCACTTGCGGCAGGAAAGACAAGTGCTCCTTATGCTCCTCAGACAAGTCCAGCAGCATCTTCGCGGCTCAGCCAATTTCCCACGACACAGCCGGCCCCGCCCCCGCCACTTCCGGCGCCTGAGTCCAAGCGCGCAGAGGTTCGGGTGCCGCAGCTCCGTAAGTTTTGGGTTCCGGCCTCTCGCGGTCGCCCCTAGCGGAGGCCCTGACTGGGGCAGGATGGGTAGGGTAGAGCCCAGAGTGGTGTAGGAGCAGGACTTTCTTCCTATTCATAATCGCCCTGCCAACATGTCCTGAGTTCCTACTGGGTGACCGGTTGTAGCCTTTGACGGAAGAGAAAAGATGTTTAAAATCTGACATGCTCCTTCCCTCCTGAGCATTCACGGATAATAGCAATACAACTTAATACTAGTTAAGCACTGTGTCGTGAATATTGCTAATGTTTATTAATTCGTTTTCAGTTCATAAGAACTTATATGGTAGATCCCTTATTATTTCCATTAGAAATAAAGAAACAGAGATAACAACTGAAACTTTTATAGCGTTATTAGTCTGCACAGAGCTTTTGTGTATGTTAATTTATCTCATTTAATGCTTTCACTACATAGGACCTCCATTTTACAAGTTAAGAAACAGTTCTAAAGGTTATGTGGTAAAACCAGTGACAAAGCTGGAAGGAGATGGTCAGATCCAGCTACACACCAGGCTGAAAACTGAAGGTTGTTTTGTTTTGTTTTGCTTTGTTTTGCTTCAGTACTGGTGATTGAACCCAGGGTCATGGCATGAACTACATCCCCAATCCATTTTTTATTTTGAGACAGTGTCTCAATAAAGTCGCTAAATTCCCTAAGCCGAGCTTGAACTTGTGATGCTCCTGCCTCATCCTCCCAGATTACAAGCCTGGCAAAACTTAAGGTTTGTAACAAGTTTTCTGTGCTGCTGGGGATCCAACCTAGGGCTTTACATATGTTAAATACAAACTCCATCATTGAACAACATCCCCAGCCTCTTTAACAGGTTTTATAAGTGATTCTAAATTAGATAAATATGATGATGGCAGTAACCTAAGCTTGTAGAATTCAGAACAATGTCTTTATTTTGTTTTGAAGATGTGTGAGACTTTGGGCCCTTTTCCAACTTTCTTCTTACCTGTTCGGTACTAGAATTCAGAACAATGTATTTTGTTTTGAAGATGTGTGAGACTTTGGGCCCTTTTCCAACTTTCTTCTTACCTGTTCGGTTCAAATATAAGATATACGGTAGTAACTGATAGGAAGATGATCCTCCAAACTCTCCCTTGGTAGTGTTGGGGACAAGGGAAAAGTAAGAGGGTAGAGGAAGAGACACAGACAGAATGGTAGTAACTGATAGGAAGATGATCCTCCAAATCTCTCTCCCTTGGTAGTGTTGGGGACAAGGGAAAAGTAAGAGGGTAGAGGAAGAGACACAGACAGACTTCATATCTATCTTTTCTACCTAGGGGTGCTGAGTATTGATCCCTGGGCTTCTCCATCCCAGACAAGTATTCAATTACTGAGTTATACACTCATAAAGAGACAATGGTATATTTTTGAGTCTCCCAGGTAGAAGTGGAACTGGGAATTTTCAAGCTCCTGTCTCTGTGTCTACCTTATCCTTCACTTCTAACTGAAATAGTTTCTTCCATTGGGGCACAAAAAGTCAAGTCCTTGAACTTATAAGTTAGGTGTTGAACTCTCATATGGAGAGAGAGAGAGAGGTTTCTGCTTAAGACTAAATTGCTGATCAACAAAAAATGGCATTTTCTGGAGATGCTTTTACTCATAAATATATTATTAAGAAAATGTCTATTGTTAAACAATAATTTTTAGAAAAGGTAAAGTCATGATCCTTCTATGTATATATAATGAACACATACCAAAATTGTATTGAGCTCATTCACTCATGAAGAAATTAGTGAGAACACAGTAAGACCCAATTTCAGCTGATTCAAAAGAAAGGTTAAAGAATGCTGAAGGCTGGGTGTGTTGGCTTATGCCTGTAATCCCAGCACTCAGGAGACAGAGACAGGAGGATTGCCACAAGTTCAAGGCCAGCCTGGGCTACATCATGAGTTCAGGGCCAACCTGAACTACAAAGTGAGACCCTGTCTCCAAAAAAAAAGTGATGAATGAACATTACTACAGATACAGTATTGTACCACTATAAAATAGACTTTCTTCTCTGTGATCTCAGGAACTACAGTGGGAACTGTTCGCTCCTAGTCTGAGGCCAGCACCAAATGCATTAATCAGCTCATGAGTTTTTTTTTAAATTCTTTCAGCTCACTATTTCAGAATTGTCTTGCCCGCTATTTAGCTCAGGGGTTCCACTGCCTGCCTCACAAGCACAAGAGCCCGAGTTTGATCCCCAGGACAAAAAACAAAACAAAACAAAACAAAAAAACAAACAATTGTCTTACAAATGCATATTATAATCCTTGTTGAATTTTCTCAAATTGAGCATACATATTAATCCAGATCAAGAAGTACAGAGTCACCAAAAATTCTTTCAGCTCACTATTTCAGAATTGTCTTGCCGGCTATTTAGCTCAGGGGTTCCGCTGCCTGCCTCACAAGCACAAGAGCCCGAGTTTGATCCCCAGGACAAAACAAAACAAAACAAAACAAAAAAACAAACAATTGTCTTACAAATGCATATTATAGCCCTTGTTGAATTTTCTCAAATTGAGCATACATATTAATCCAGATCAAGAAGTACAGAGTCACCAACTCCCTCAAACCTCTGCTCTGCCCCATCTGGTCAGATCTCCTCTTACGTTCTTTACGGGGAAGATAACACCTACACATATCCTGCTTTGCAACATCCTCTTAGCATCATCTTTGTATTAGCTTTCATGGTACCTCAATCTCCTGTCCAGCTAGAAACTCAGAAGTATTTTTAAAAATGAGCTCTATATCTTTTGTGCCTCTAATTGTTGTTCAAGAGTCTATCATAAAGTCTTAACAAATAGTATCAGAAACAGAATATTTAGAAAAATTTAATAGACTTTTAAGATCTATGCACTAAAATTATAAAACACCATTGAACAAAATTAAAGAAGACTTAAATGGTAACTGAACTACTTTTATGTCACTATAACAAACACATGAGATGATCAATTTATATGGAAAAAAGGTTTGTTTTGGCTACAGTTTTGGAAGTCCCAATCTGTGACCCATTGGCCCTGGTGCTTTTATGCCTGCAGTGAAGCAGTGCATCATGGCAGGTTGTGTGTGATGGAACAAACCACTCACCTCGTGACTGGGAAACACCACAGAGAACGAGGAAGAGGCCAGGACTCCAGTGTCTGCTTGAAGAGCATCCCCCAGGGACCTGAGTGTCTCCCAGTTCATCTCTTCTCTTCAGGATTCCACTGCCTTCCAGGAGCACCGAGCAGGGGACCAAGTGGAGGACATTCCACATCCAAAGTGTAGTAGGGACTTACTCCTACTCTAGACAGAATAGACAGACATATCCTGGGTTTAAGATGTACTGGTTTTTTTTGTTTGTTTGGTTTTTTTTTTTTTTTGGTACTGGGGATCAAACTTGGGATCTTACACTTGCAAGGCAGATGGTGGAACTGCTGAGCTAAATCCCCAGTCCAAGATGTACTGTTTTTAAGAACATCACTTGTGCCCAATCATAATCCAAAAAGGTTTTAAAAATAAAGAATGGAAAGTTCATTTAAAAATTTATATGAAAATGCAAAGGACAGAGAACGGTCAAAACACACTAAAAAAATGAATAAAGTCAGATGAGTCGTCTTACCTGATTTCAAGACTAATGAAGCTATGATATGAAGGTCCTATGGTATTGGTAAAAGGAAAGGAAACAGAATAGCAGAACAGCATAAGGAGTCTGGAAATAAGTCCATAGATATGTTGCCTATTGGTTTTCAACAGAAGAGTCAAAGTAATCTAATGGGAGAAAAAATTATTTTCAACAATGAGTATTACAATAATTAGGTAAATAATGGAAAAAATGAGTTCTTTTCCTTACTGCATACCATACACACAGAGTTTGAGATAAATCATGAATCCTAACAAGGAATATCTTTGTGAATTTGGTGTAAGCAAATAATTCTTAGACAGGAAATGTTAATTATATTTTATCAAAGTTAACTATTTTTGAGATGGAGCATTGTTGGTAGATGCTGGGAGCCTGGCAAAGAGGGCAATAAGTGGTTTGGATACTCTGAGCCACCATCATTTCCAGGAAGGGTTTGACTGCAGTAACCTCTGGAGTAGCTATTGACTGGCTTCTATGCTGATGGCATTTTTGTGTGTCTGTGGTTTTTTTGTTGTTGTTGTTGTTGCTGCTGTTCTGTTTTGTCTTTTGAGGCAAGGTCTGGATGATGGCATTTGTGTGTCTGTGGTTTTTTTGTTGTTGTTGTTGTTGCTGCTGTTCTGTTTTGTCTTTTGAGGCAAGGTCTGGCTATGTAGTTTGTGCAGGCCTGGAACTCACTATGTATCCCAGGCTGGCCTTGAACTTACAGTAATGTTCCTGCCTCAGTCTCCAAGTGGCATGTGCTACCATGCCTAGCTTGCTGATGGCATGGTACATGGGCCAGCAGCGGTGAAGCCATCTGACCCAGAGCAGGCCACTCTAGAAGTCACATTACCATTACCACGGGTCAGTATGTCACCAAGTACAATAATCTCTCGTTGAAGCCAGGTAGCAAGAATGGAGACTGGGACCCCAGGAGCAAGTCACACAGCAAAGGGCAGGCTACCATGGAGAACAGGTGCTACCCTGTGGCAAGTAGGTGGGGTGTCCACGTAAATGGGATCAAGAAAGAAGAGGTTGCCACTGAGACCTGTCTGCTGCAGACATTGTTTGGGAGATGCTGGACTGAAGACCAAGTCTAATGGAGAAGATCTTCCTAGTAGATGTTGGAGGAACTTGTCAGGTGCTACGAAGATGAGCAGGACATGCAACTTTGGAAGAAGCCATGGGGCACTTTGTAATAACCTATGTGTCGACACCTCAGAATTTCAAATACTGCTCTTGGCTTGGAGGTTCCAGGCTACCACATACAAATTCACAAGAAAGGAGTTTTTCGATGCCTGCAAAGCATGAAGTACAGACAGCATTGACAGGTTTTGTGCATTTCCCTAGCCTCTTGACAAGAGCCAAACAAGAAGGCAATTCGAGGATCTGTATCTGTTCATATTTCAGTGTGACCCGAACTCTGAAGAAGGGTGGCAGTCGCTGCATCAGGAAATACCCTGTGAAACTAGTCTTCACCCGGAACAATCTTCCCATATTTGACACAAGACCCCATGGAAATCAGAACATCTCAGGGATTCTTGGAATGTGTTCTTTAACTTCACTCAGGTGATAAGCCCTAATGTCAGCAACTACGGTAAAAACTAGGCCTGGCCAAGTCTCTTTGATACCCTTGTAAAAGGAGCAATTGAATGAAGGAAAAGAGAAGGAGAAGGGAGGTTTCACTCAGCCCAGGACCCGAGGGCTTGTGTACCGATGAGCAGACTTAGCAATTGTCCCAGGAACTGGAAGAAGAATCTGCTTGTTACCCTGCAGCCAAACCACTTACTGAAGGTCCAGGAAATGGTCTACTGGATCTACTTAGCACCTTTCCCTGCCTTGTATCTGAAAGGACTCTAAAATGCTGTACTGTGTTTTAGGCATTCTAATTTTTTTGGTTATTTTGGTTGTGGGGCCCTCAAAATATTTGAATCTGGTGACAAGTTGTGCATTCATTTTTTTCAGCCTTCAGATAGAATAAATGTGCTCTCCTCCCGACCCCTGCCGTATCAGGGATCAAGGTCAGGACCTCATACTTGAGAGGCAGACACAGCACCACTGAGCTAAATCCCTGGCCCCAAGTCTGCTATTTCTTAATGTAATTAAAAACTTATCAACAAAGAAAATCCCACGCCCTGCTGGCTTTACTGTTGAATTCTACAAGAAATTTAGGGAACAGCTAATGCCACTTCTTCGCAAACTCTTTAATGAAATTGAAAGGAAGCAATACCCCAAAACTCATTCCTGGAAGCAAGTGTTACCTTGATCCTGAAAACAGAGAAAGACTCAACTAAAAACGAGACCTACAGGCCAATCTCCCTAATGAACATAGATGCAAAAATCCTCACAAACATATTGGCAAACAAAATACAGAGGATCATGATGAAGATCATACACTGTGATCAAGTCGGATTGATCCCAGGGATGCAGGGATGGGTCAACATATGTAAATCAATAAATGTAATACTCTATATCAATAGAGTCAAAGATAACCATATGATCATCACAATAGGTGCAGAAAAAGTGTTTGACAAAATCCAACACCCATTCATGATAAAAAAAACCCTACAGAAAATTGGAATAGGTGGTCTTTATTTCAACCTGATAACTGAAAAACCAATAGCCAACATCACACTAAATAGTCGAAAGCTGAAATCCTTCACACTAAAATCAGGAACAGGACAAGGATGTCCACTGTCACCACTCTTGTTCGATATAGTCCTGGAAACACTAGCAACAACAAATAAACAAAGCAGCAAATAAATAAATTAGACAAGTAAAAGAAATAAAAGGAATAAAGACAGGAAAGGAAGAAATTAAATTGTCATTATTCATACTCTATATAGCAATATGATACTCTATATGGAATACTCCAAAAACTTTGCCAAAAGACTCCTAGACTTAATAACCAAATTCAGTAGAGTAGCTGGATACAAGATCAACACTCAAAAATCAATAGCCTTGTACAAAAATAGACTCATTGAGAGAGAAATTGGGGAAATAATTCCTTTCACATTAGCATTTAAAAAACCAAAATATCTAGGAATCAGTCTAACAAAGAAAGTAAAAGACCTTTCTTTACTTTAAAAACCACAGCACTCTGAAAAAAGATTGAAGAGGATATAAGAAAATGGAAAGTCGTCCCTTGTTCCTAGGTAGAAAAAAACCAATACTGTGAAAATGGCCATATTTCCAAAACTTCTATATAGTTTCAATGCATTCTCGATTGAAATCCCAACAGCATATTTCACAGAACTAGAGAAAATAATCCAAAAATTTACTTTGAATGAGAAGAGACCCAGAATAGCAAAAGCAATTCTAGGCAACAGAGATATGGAAGCGGGTATCATAATCCCCAACTTGAAACTACACTACAAAGCCACTGTGATTAAAAAAAAAAAACCCAACATGATACTGTCAAAGAAACAGACCTGAGGACCAGTGGAACAGATTAGAAGATGCAGAAACAACTCCAAACATACTAAGCCACCTCATCTTTAATAAAGGAGTCAAACATCCTCATTGGAGGATAGTCTCTTTAATACATGGTGCTGGAAAAAGTGGGTCTCAGTTTGTCATAAATTAAAATTAGACCCATATCTTTCATCATGCAATAAAGTAAAATTGCAATGGTTCAAAGGTCTAAATATTAAAACAGAAACACTAAACCTGCTGGATGATAGGTTAGGTTGAATTCTCGAAGACACTGGAATAGGAAAAGACTTTATGAACAAAACTTCAGTTGCATGGGAACTAGCACAAGAATCAACAATTGGGATCTCATATTATTAAAAAGCTTCTGCACAAAAAGAGACACAACCAAAACAGTGAAAAGACAACCTACAACATGGGAATACTTTTTCACCATCTGTTCCTCAGACAAAGGACTATTAGGTAGAGTAGATAAAGAACTAAAAAAAAAAAAAAATCAGCCCCCCCCAAATTTGAAGACCCAATGAAAAAATGGGCTTCTGAAATGAATAGACATTTCCCAGATAAAGAAGTAAAAGCAGCAAATAAGCATATGAAAAAATGTTTAACATCACTGGTCATTTGAGAGATGCAAATGAAAACAACACTGAGATTCCATCTCACTCCAGAAAGAATGGATGCTATGAAGAAATCAACCAACAACAAATGCTGGAAGAGCTGTGGGGGAAAGCAACACTTCTCCATTGTTGGTGGGAGCGCAGACTGGTACAACCACATGGAAGTCAGTGCGGAGATTCCTCAATGAACTAGGACTAGAGGTCACATTTGACCCTGCCATTCCCCTGCTGGGTATCTTCCCCAAAACATCATACCACAGTGATATACACTCACCCATGTTTATAATTGCAAAGTTTGTAATAACTAAATCTTGGAAACAGCCAAAATAATGCCCCTCCACTGGCGACTGGATATAGAAGATGTCAGTTTTAAAAAATTAAAAAAATGATAAACTAGAGGCAGTTATAATTAAATGTATGTACTTCTTTTTAAATCAGCGATTGAATTTGGGACCTTGTGTGTGCGAGACAGGTAGTGGAACCACTGAGCTGGAACCTCGGCCTGAGGCCATACTCTTATTTTTATTTTATTTTTTATTTTTATTTTTTTCAGCTTTAATTGAGTTTATTGGTACATTTTAGGGATAATTAAAAAATTAAAAATGATAAACTAGAGGCAGTTATAATTAAATGTATGTACTTCTTTTTAAATCAGCGATTGAATTTGGGACCTTGTGTGTGCGAGACAGGTAGTGGAACCAATGAGCTGGAACCTCGGCCTGAGGCCACATACT
>NW_022900949.1:68431324-68440624 GCF_012274545.1 Fukomys damarensis | reverse complement strand
ATAGTGGGCATCCTTGTCTTGCTCCTGATTTTGACGTGAAGGTTTTCAGTTTTTGGCCATTCAATATGATGTTGGCTGATGGATTTTCATAGATAGCCTTTATTAAATTGAGGTATAGACCATCTATTCCAATTTTTTGCAGGGTTTTTATCATGAATGGGTGTTGAATTTTATCAAATGCTTTTTCTGCATCTATTGAGAGGATCATATGGTTTTTGTCCTTGACTTTGTTAATATAATGTATTACATTCACTGACTTTCGTATGTTGAACCACCCTTGCATCTCTGGAATAAATCCGACTTGGTCATGATGGATGATCTTCTTAATAATCCTCTGTATTCTGTTTGCTAGTATCTTATTAAGGATTTTTGCATCTATATTCATTAAGGAGATTGGTCTGTAGTTCTCCTTTTTGGTTGTATCTTTCTCTGGTTTGGGAATCAGAGTGATACTTGCTTCCAGGAATGAATTTGGAAGTATAGCTTCTCTTTCAATTTCATTGAAAAGTTTGAAGAGTAATGGTAGTAGTTCTTCTCTAAATGTCTTGTAAAATTCAGCAGTGAATCCATCAGGGCCTGGGCTTTTCTTTGTTGGTAAGTTTTTAATTACATTTTCAATTTCACTGATTGTGATTGGGGTGTTTAAAATGTTTTTATCTTCTTCGTTCAACTTTGGTAATTCATAAGTATCTAGAAATCTGTCCATTTCTTCTGTGTTTTCCATTTTATTAGAGTACAGGTTCTCAAAGTAGGTGTTCATGATCCTCTGGATTTCTTTCGGATCTGTTGTGACTTCGCCTTTTTCATTCCTAATTGCATGGATCTGAGCCTTTTCTTTCCTTTTTTTGATAAGATTAGCTAAGGGTTTGTCAATTTTATTTATTCTTTCAAAAAACCAGCTCTTTGTTTCATTTATTTTTTGTATCGTTTTCTTAATTTCAATTGCATTGATTTCTGCTCGGATCTTTATAATTTCCTCTCTTGTTCGAGCTTTGGGTTTTTCTTGCTCTTGTTTTTCTAGGAGTCTAAGTTTCATCGTTAAGTTGTTTATTTGAGCCCGCTCTGTTTTCCTAGTGTGGGCATTCAATGTTATGAATTTTCCACGTAGAACTGCTTTCATTGTGTCCCAAAGATTCCTGTATGTTGTATTGGCATTCTCATTTATTTGTAAAAACTGTCTAATTTCTTCTTTAATTTCCTCTGTAATCCATTGATTGTTTAGGAGAGTGTTGTTCAGTTTCCATGTGCTTGTGAAGTTTCTATAGTTTCTTGTGCTATTGATGTCTAGTTTGATTGCACTATGATCTGATAATAAACAGGGGATGACTTCAATTTTTTTGCATTTATTTAGACCTGTTTTGTGAGCCAGTATGTGGTCTATTTTGGAGAATGATCCATGTGCAGCCGAAAAGAATGTATATTCTGGTTTTTGGGGGTGGAATACTCTATAAACATCTATTAAGTCCATGTGTTCCAAAGCTTGGTTCAGTTCTATTATTTCATTGTTGATTTTCTGCCTAGTAGATCTGTCAATTTGTGATAGTGGGGTATTTAAATCCCCCACTACAATTGTATTAGTGCTTATTTGGTTTTTCATGTTACTTAATATTTGTTTTATATAGTTGGGGGCATTTATATTTGGTGCATATATGTTTATGATTGTCAGCTCTTCCTCTTGAATTGTTCCCTTTACAAGGATGTAGTGTCCTTCTTTGTCTCTCTTAATGAGTTTTGGTTTGAAATTTACTTTATCTGAGAATAAGATTGCTACCCCTGCTTTTTTCTGGACTCCTGACGCATGGAGAATTGTTTTCCATCCTTTCACTTTCAGTCTATGGACTTCCTTTTGCACTAGGTGTGTTTCTTGTATACAACATATTGTTGGATTTTGCTTCTTAATCCATTCTGCCAATCTGTTTCTCTTGATTGGTGAATTGAGGCCATTAACATTGATGGTTACAACTGATATATTTTGACTTATTCTTGTCATGTTTTTGTCCATTTGTTGACTCTTTTTACTTTTTCTCCCATCTCCTTTTAGTTTCTTGCCTTGCCTATTTGATTTGGTCTGTTGGGCCTCATGTTATTGTGAATTTCGTTGTCCTTTTCTAGGATATTGTTTAGAATTCCTTGCAGTGCTGGTTTGGTGTTCATGAAATTTCTCAGGTGCTCTTTGTCGTGGAAGTATTTTATTTCCCCATCTATTTTGAAAGAGAGTTTTGCAGGACACATCAGTCTAGGTTGGAGATTCTTTTCTTTTAGGACTTGGAATACCTCACTCCAGGCTCTCCTTGACCTAAGGGTTTGTGTTGAAAAGTCTGCTGTGATTCTAATTGGCTTTCCTTTGTATGTGATTTGTTTCTTTTCTCTTACTGCTTGTAGTATTTTGTTTTTCTGTTGGATTTCTGGAATCTTGATTATTATATGTCTAGGTGTAGATTTTTTTTTTATCGTGGTTAGTTGGGGTTCTATATGCCTCTCTTATCTGTATGTCTAATTCTTCCCTTCTGTTTGGGAAGTTTTCTGTCATTAATTCTGTGAAGAGCTTTTTTATGTCATTTGCGTTTTCTCCTGTTTTTTTCATGAATTCCTATTAGTCTTATGTTATTTTTCTTTGTATCATGTAGGAGTTGTTGGATTGATTTCTCATGATCCCTTACTGTTTTTAAGAGAACTCTTTTTTCACTGTCACTGACTGCGATCCTATCTTCTATATCTGAAATTCTATCTTCGCAATCTTTTATTCTGTTGGGTACACTTTCAATAGAGTTTTTAATCTCCTGGATATCTGTTTGAATCTGTTTTATGGATTCCATTTCTTTCTTCTGTTGGGCATTCGTTGTTTCCATTTCTTTCTTATGCTGAGTCTTCATCTGAGGCCATACTCTTAAGTGAAATGAGTAGGATGCACATGTGTAAGTACTGAATAACTTATCTTGTGTGAGAAACTGTAAGAGTAATTGAGGACTAAAATGTAAAATAGATAATACTAAAATAGGAAAAAATGTCTAAAATGGAAGAGGTACTGGGGTTGGGGGGTGGGGGAAAGTAAACAACATGAGAAGAGAAGGAAAAAATGGAAACAAAGTTTTTATAAATAGAGATGGGTGGAAGGGAAGGAAGGGAAATGGGGAAAGAAAGCAAGAACCTAGATAGATCATGGACAGGTACAAATTCCCAATGATGAATGTGATCATAATGTATCACTACAATGTACCAGTAAACTTAATGGAATAAAAAAGTCTGCTATTTCTTGCAGAAATTTAGATTTGAGAGGTGAAGTGTAGGGCCGGGTAGGGAGAATGGAACTGCTAGGTTGAATTAACATTACAGAATCATACAGTGCCAGATCTCAGTTTTGCATAATTCTTTTCAGGGCAGGTCTGTACTGTGTGTTTACATGGTGAATTTAGGTTGTAATGATTATTTTAAAGATTTCTGTAGATTTGTTAACTGTTACCCAAACTGTACTAACTCCTAGACAGTTTAGAGCTCTTGGAGAGCATTTACAGTCTGGTGACAGCCCCCCTTTTAAGCTAATTTTCCCCAAACCCTGATTTCCCATTGCTTCTTGTTCATTATGTCTTTGACCTGTTGTATTTCATGTTGAGTTTATCTATCAACATGCTACACCTATCAAGTGAGAAATTTTATTTTTACTTATTTATTTAGAGCACATTGTACTGAGAACCACTTACAAAATGAAAGCAGAGAAATCAGTGTTGCCTCGGTTTTGTTGGAAGTAGACTTCTTTGGTCATTTTCTCTCCTTGATGAAGATTTTCAATTTTCATGTTTTAAATGGTTTTGCTTGTGCCTTGGAGTCAAAGTTTTTGTTCCTAGTGGTTAGAAAACTGTCTGCTGGGCCAGCTGACTTTAAGAAAAACTAAGGTATGGGGGACACCACTTAAAACATTTTTTTCTCTAAGTATCACTAGTTTGTGTGTCTGTCAAATGCAGAAGCCCAGGGATGGCCAGTATTCTGCCAAATATCAAAGTATATTTAAAAGTTAAATGTGTGTTTTTCCTTTCTTGCTGTACCCATGCTGTCACTTAACCCCCAGAAGTTACTTATCTTTTTGCTAATATCAGGCTCATTTTGTGTGAAGATATGTATATATTTTTCTTATATAAATACACACAAATATATACACACAAAAAACAAAGTAAAAAACTTTTGTGTATCAAAAGATACCACTAATATAGTGTAAAAGTTAGCTATAGACTGGGAAAATATGCACAATACAAACATCTTATGGAGAATTTGTATCATGAATACTAAAAGCCCCAATCATTTTTTTAAAACTCCAATTTTTAAAATAGACAAAACTTGGCACTTCACAAAAGAAGATATACAAATGGACAAAAAGTGCATGAAAGTGTGTACTATCACAAATGCCAAGGACATGCAAATGAAAACCACAATGGTATGCTATTTCAAGACCCTGAACCACAAGCCACAGTGAGCTGCTTGCATCATTGAAAGCTCTAAAATGTTCGCCATCCCTGAACTAGAATGATTAAAAATTAAAAGACACTGAAGACAGTAAAAGTGCAGCTTGTAAGGTAGCCAGAACTTTTTTTTCCTATGGTGCTGGAGATCCCACCCAGGGCATCACGTATGTTAAACAAGTGCTCTACGACTAAGCTAAATCTTCAGGCCTTTTGAATATGTCACATTGTGAAATGATAAAATCACTTCGAATGATGATTAACTAGATTCTTATGATGTTAAATGTACATTAACCCTATGATCTAACAATTCCACTCCTAGGTATTGGAACAAAGTTAATGAAAACATATATCCAGAAAAATAATTTTATAGTAATGTTTGTAAGACCTTTACTTATATTATTTCAAGTGGAAGGTGATCTAGATGTCCACAGAGTTGATAGGTAAATTACAGTGTATTTCATACAATAGAATACTAGTCAATAGTAAAAAGTACTACGGATACATGCAGCAATGTAAATGATCCAAAATATCAAGAATAGCAAAATAATCAAGATACAAGTGTGAATAAATGAACAAATGGAACAAACGTGAACAAATGAACAAACTGGAAATCTTCTCTGTGCTGACAGAATCAGAATAACATTTGCCTGTAGATATTGGGATTGATTTAGGAACTTGAAGAAACTTTCTGGGGTAACCAAGGCATTCTACATCTTAATTTAGATATTATTTATACAGATATATATTAAGCCCATTCTATTACATTTAGGATCTATGTATTTTAGCAGAAATTAAAAATATGTTGGGCCAGGGATTTAGCTCAGTGGTTCTGCTGCCTGCCTCGCAAGCCCAAGGACCCGAGTTTGATCCCCTGTACAAAAAAAAAAAAGATACTAGTAAAAATATGTCTAGCCGTGGATATAGCTCAGTGGATCCACCACCTGCCTCACAAAGGCAAGGTCCTGAGTTCCATACCTGGTACAAAAACAAAAACAAAAAACACAAAATATGTTCAGACCAGCAAAACATCTGGATGACACTTGTAACTCCTCTCTAAAAAAGAAAATTCTTGGTACTGAGAATTGAACTCAGGACCTTGCACTTGCCCTTGCCAGGTGCAGGTGCAGGGCCACTGTGCTAAATCCCTGACCCTTACAATTTTCTTACATAGAATTTTAAGCATTTTTTCATTGTATTCTACATTTATATGACTTAAAAATTCAAAAGCATTAAAACAAAACAAATCTAGAAAAATAAAGGAAGAAACTAAAAATTATTTCATCCTTGTTTCCTATCCTCTATCCCACCCTGTAGAAAGCCCTGCATTTTCACAGGGCAGGGGGTGATGTAACTCAAGAAAACATGATGTCATCCATTAAATATCTTGTTGAAGTCATAGCACTAGAATTGCAAGCATCAGAGCTGGAACTAGAAATTTTAACCTTGGTACTGGGGATTGTTTGCACAGGTCTTTGTACAGAATAAAGTTATGACTTTTCAAAGCATGGCTTCTGGAAGGTTTTCACATGCTGTCAGACCTCCTTGGGTAGTCAGGTTAGAAATGCTCTTTTTGGCAAGGGCTCTTGCTATTTCTAATTGTTGAAGCCATCGTTTCTCTTTAAAGGCACTGGAAGAAAATAAGAGAATTCATCAGGAGGGTTAGTCTCATCCCTTTTCATAGATGAAAGAGTGGAAATATTCAGGTTGATTTTTGTAGTTGTGGCTAGTTTGTCTTATTACGTGGGTAGGATGTGAATAGAAACAAGATTCTTTGTAAAACCAATTCTTTGTGATGTTGTGGTAATGAGGTGTTCCCAAGCCAATACTAGAAGTTTAGAGCTTGCAGCTAGAAACAGAAAGCCTATTAATATCCTGTAAAATTTTTTAGCTTGAGACGTTTTCAATTTGTCCTTCTTATATCACATATTTGTAACCAGTTCTCCTCCAAATGCCCATTAGGATTTTCCATTGAGGAAATCTAAGTTTTTTGAAAATCTTTAACTGAAATGTATGTAACTTTTTTTTTTTTTTTTTTTTTTTTTTTTTTTAGGATCAAGCTTACTTGCAAGGCAGATAGCAGAACCACTGAGCTAAATCGCCAGGCTGCTTTAACTGAAATGTACTAGAAGTTATTTCAGATAGTTGTTTTCTGGCTACCTACTAAGGAAGACATAAATTTGACTGTGACTAATCCTACTTCATAGGATGCAAATGTGTTCATTACAGAAGAATTGTACATCTTCTTAAATGTCGGAGTCCTCTAAGATTTAACCCTTGTTCCTCCTCCCTTTGTCCCTTTATGCTGGGAAGTTCACTTATGCATCGCTTCAATTCTGTTCAGGACCCCTAAATCTTGGCCTTTCTTAAAACTTACATATCTCCAGTTAGCAAATAAAACTGTCAAATTTGACATATCTTTAATCTTCTTCCAGTGAGGACACATTGCCTTTGCTGTCCTCCTCATCTCTAAAACTGGAAGCAAAACTCAATTCCTTCTTTCTCCGCTCATACTCCCAATTGGTGCCCAAACTTCATAGGCTATTCCCCAGACGTAGCTTCTCTCTTTAGTACTTTCTCTCTTCCCTGACTACTACTGTTATCGTAGTCTAAATACTTATTATTTCTTGCTTCTCTTATTGCTGCTTCTTATTTTAGCGTTTTCACACCTTTCCAGTGAGTCTCCTATACATCTCCACCAGCTTTGTCTTCAAAACATAAACAAAAACCGACGAAATTACTTACTTTATAAAAAAAGGATCTTGGACTGGGGATTTAGCTTTATGGTGCCACCGCCTGCCTTGCAAGTGCAAGGACCTGAGTTTGATCCCCGGTACCCCGAAAATATAAATAAATAAATAATAATAATAATGAAGTACCCAATTTATACCTCATGAAAAACAAAATAAGAATTCAATTCTCTGCTAGGACATAAAAATGTTTCTTAATTTAGATGCAATGTACCTAGCCAGCCTTATGGGCAATAAATTTCTCCCTAGCCTCTAAAATGCTTTTTGTAAATCCATTTAACCTCTTGAAAACTACACCTCTTGCTTGCTCTTTCACAAAGCAGTATCTTTGACCAGGTTACTGTCTTGATCTAGATCCTTTCCTTCATTATCACTACTTTTGTTTACTAAAGTCCTGTAGATTTTTTTTTAAGGCTTCCACTCAAACTGTTGGGAGCAGCCTTGCATAAAAACATCTTAGTGTTTCAAACATTTCAACTACATCTATCCATGCCTGCTTAACTTATTTGCTCTGGATTAACTTCTTGCTTTACCTCTATGAATGTGTCTTTCTGGGCCCTCTAAGGTGAGTTCATCCATCTGTG
This sequence comes from Fukomys damarensis, assembly GCF_012274545.1. Taxonomy (NCBI): domain Eukaryota; kingdom Metazoa; phylum Chordata; class Mammalia; order Rodentia; family Bathyergidae; genus Fukomys; species Fukomys damarensis. Next base: position 68,432,839 of record NW_022900949.1, on the reverse strand, counting down.
CTGCTTTTAAAATCAACTTAAGCCTTGAGGTTACTCAAGAACCTTTATTTATCCTTCCATATCCCACCCAACTTAATTTGAAATGTTCTCTCCATTCTGATGTATGTCCTAGTTCCTCCTCAGTCCAGAAATCACCTTCATTCTCTCCCTGACATTTGAACCCTAACTTATCTGCATTCATGCAAAAACTGTGTGTTGACACCGTGCCTGCCTTGCAAGCACAAGGTCCTGAGTTCAATCACTGGTACCAAAAACAAAACAAAAAAACTATTGAGTACTTCCTTTTATGTCAGGGAATCTTCTGGATACTAGGGATACAAAAAGTAAAGAAAAGAAACAAGTTATGCCTTGGTATTAAAAAAATAAAACACGAAACTTTAATATGGAGCCCAAGAACGCGTCAGAGTCAGTATTTGGGATTGCTGTCTACTCTCAGCTCCCTTTAATACTCCACCTTCTGGACAAATCCCTCACATTTGAAACTTCACTAAATCAGATTTCTAGGCTACAAAATGCTCGCTGGGATCAGATGATATGCAATAAGCAAGGTTAGCGTCTAGTTACATTTTAGTGATAGCCTTTGATCTCTGTAAAGCCCACAGCAACTCATAGGCTGAGGGGTTACATGCTGTGTGACCCTTTGGCCTCTGCCATGAATTTACCAACACAGGCTTACACCAACACTTGGTCTATGCCAGTGGCAGGGAGCATTTTTGAGCTTTCAATGATACAAACAACTTGCTGCGGCACACGTGCTGTAGGTTTGTCACCACAGGTCTAGGTTAAAGGCAGCAATGCTACATTTTTTTTTTCCTTTTGTTTGTGACAGGGGATCGAACTCAGAGCCTTACGCTTGCGAGACAGGCAGTGGAACCACGGAGCTAAATCCCCAGCCCAGCAATGCTAGCTTCGATTCAACCCTAAGAGGTATATTTATGAATCCAAATGGCACATGGCTCAGCATACACTTTTACACAATGCCGGATGAGTTTTCTGTGGTCCCCTCCTTACACTGAACAATCACCAATGGCTGTGCACTGGCCCAATTCCCCGGACAGCATTATGGATCACATTAGGTTCTTCCCCATCGCCTGGCTCTGATAGTAGTTTGCTAATGATGCACAAAGCCATCGAAATGGTGCACATCCTCTCATGTGTATCTTTTTGGTCCAAGAGCTGCGTTGGTCATCGAGAGATGAGTGCTCAGACCCCCTGATTGCCTCCCTTGACAGGATGTTGTATACAGACATACGTGTTTCTGTGACTGGGGCCTGGAGCAGATCAAGAAGAAGGCACAGAGACAGGAGTCTAAAGGCCTCCCTTTTCTCTCCACAGTCCACCAACAAAAGCAAGTGGAACAGATCCTGGGAAAGGTGTCGTGGAAAGAGAACAGAAACAAATGGGGAGAGATGGGGCTGAGGATTTAGCTCAGTGGTGCTGCCACCTGCCTCGGAAGTACAAGGTCTGGAGTTTGATTCCGGGTACCAAAAAAAAAAAAAAAAAAAAAAAAAAAAA
>NW_022900949.1:68383964-68431171 GCF_012274545.1 Fukomys damarensis | reverse complement strand
AAAAAAAAAAAAAAGATAGATGGGGAAAAAGTAGAAGGTATGAATAGAGGGAAGAGGAAAATACTGGGAAAAGAGAGAAATAAGATTTATTGGTCACAGCTTTGGGGTAAGTGCGCTGTCAGATTAACCAGCACTCACATTAGTCTGTCCTTTGCACTAACCCTTTTCTTTAACAAAATGTTTTCCACAGCCATTTTCTGTTTGACCTTGAATTGCCTCCCCTTATGACATATTTATAACTTCTTTGCAAAGCTATTTGGAAGAGTTTGCTAGAGTTTCACCTCAGAGGATCTTCTTTAGACTGGATTAAATAGGCTTCCCAATCAAGCATACACCTACATTCTCTAACATGGACAAACCACCCTCTAATAAAGTATCACTAAACCTATGGAGAGATTGGCAGGCGATATGGAGAAAATTTGGGGGGAGTGCTGGAAATAGTTTGCATCTGATCTGGTGATGGTTACACGGATACTGTAACCAAATGTAAAAACTCAACAAGCTGTATGTGCCATTAATATTTCTATGCATTACTGTATATTTTATAACTCCTCCAGGAAATACTCCACGCAATAGACATTTTTCATATGAAACTATACATATGCCCACTTTAAAAACACATACATTTGGACTGAAGACATAGCTCAGTGGTAGAGCCTAGGACCCTGGATTTGACCTCTACTACCCTCAAAACAAACAAAAAACACACTTTTCCAAGCTTCCCTTCTGCTATCCCTGCACTGGGCCATCTAGGTACTTATTGTATATTTGTAAAACAAGCTGATTTTTAAACATTGTCTGTTGTAACAAAGCAGATTTCCTTTCTTGTATTTATAGCTTGATTTTAAGGCAAACTAATTTTTTCAAGACAGCGTTTTATTATGCATTCTAGGCTAGCCTTGAACTTGCTATATATCCCAGGCTCGCCTTGAATTTATGACCCTCCTGCCTCAGCCATTCAATGCTAGCTAGGATTATAACCACTACCACTGGTGTAACCGCTACAACTGGCTCACAATTTTTGACTATTTTCATAGTGGCTTTCTAGAATTTTAGATGATTTTTTTTTTATATATACATTGCAGTCACAGATGTCTCCACAGTCTGTCTTCCACAGACTGAGGTGTTAATGTTGTTAGGCCATGTTTTCATCTATTGTCGACCTCGTGCCGGATGTTAAATTCTGCATTTTACAGCCAAGTTCCTTTCACCACTAGATGGCAACAACCTAGTTGAAATAGAGTTGAGCTGAAATGAAAGTCTAAAAGACAAGTAAAACAATCAAGCCTTAGTTCTCATTGTATGGCGGGGGGCTACTCATAAATCTATACTTCTCTAATACAACAATACTTCTTAGGTAATGGGTAGGACCTAAGATCTAATCTGGCTGTTCTGTTTTCTGTGATCTCTAATGACCAAAATTTAACTGATAGAAATGAATGTTTCTGAAAAGTTCATGTCTTGTTTAACCTTCAAATATGATGGTGGACTGCCATGAAACACATAATGTCAATCAGAGCACTCTATCCAATATAAATCTCCTCCCCACCCATAAATCTTGCCTAGTAAGTCAAATCAGGTCTTTACGGTTCACTTCATTATTAAATGATTCTTTTCTTTTCTTCCACTTTCATTATTATCTAGTCTTCATGACATTTTTTTTTTTTTTGAGACAGGGTCTGACTATGTAGTTGAGACTGATCTGGAACTCACTATGCAGCCCAGGATGGTCTTAAACTTACAGCGATCCTCCTGCCTCAGCCTCCCAAGTGCTGGGATTACAGGCATGCTCCACCACGCCCGGTTCTACTCTTAATTATACAAGTAACTAACAATTTTTGTTAGCCTCAAAAAGTAAATTAGCATCAGTAATGGAACTTATTGATAGTACTTTTTTTTTCAGGATTCACTTTTTTTCTTGAAAGCTTGATGAATAGACAACTACCCAGATTGGCTTGGTCTATAGTATCAGTTTATTTTGTTCTAGATAACTGAGCTACGACAAGGTCCTTGAGGCTCGATACTGATGCATGAAAACAAACCTGTACTGCTTTATGGCATTGTAGGTTTCCAGGAATCATCTCTGCCCTAGACCTAGACCTGTCTTATTAGAGTTTTGCCCTTGTATGTTTAAAGTGGAAACACTGGCTTGGTGTGGTGGCATAGGTCTATAATCCCAGTGTTTGAGAGGCTGAGGCGGGAGGATGGCTAGAAATTTGAGGCCAACCTGGGCTACACAGTGAGTTTGGTGAACTACATAGTGAGAATCTGTCTCAAAAAAACTGAAGAGAGAGAGAGAGAGAGAGAGAGAGAGAGAGAGAGAGAGAGACATTACCTTGCCACAGCTAAGCAGTAGATTGCGTTCTCCCTTGGAGTCCTTCCACTGTGCTTAGAAAAAGATTCAAAAGAGGACCTTAGTAGGAAGTCAGCACTGGGTGCTGCATAGTAAAATGATGGGTGTGAGTACCCCACTCTTGAAACTGGAGGAAGGGGGACTTGAGGGAGATATGTATTTTTCACATGCCCTTCTTTTTTCTTAGCTGTGGCAGTAATTTTTTTTTCACATTGTTGTTGATATCTTTGTAAGTCAGAGAATTTATTTGCATCTCCTAGGGGAGGAAACGTGAGAATCGGTTCCCTAGTGTCCCTCTGTGAAATTGTCAAAGAATCAAAGGGTTTCTTGCTTGCAGTGTGTTCCTTGAGAGGCGGTAGCTTGCTCAACATGCTTTGTGAGTGCTTATTCCCAGTCTCATGCCAGCTCTTGGAGGTCATTTTTGGTGTGGTAAAACCATCCACCATCACAGTATCTCCAACTTTTGCCCCAGAGACCCTTGGTTTGCAAAGCTGGTTTTTATGAAGGCTGTGACTCTGAGCTCTGAGGATCCATTGCTTTATTTTAATATAAATCCTCATGGGGACTGAAATTTTCAGAAAAGAAACCGTGGACCACATTTTACTCAACAAATATAATACACAGTCTTTATGCTTGTGCTTGAATGCGATGGTCAGAGGAATTTGTCCTGCTGCAGTTTTGCACTCCAGGCACAGAACGCTGCAGTTGACAAAGGCCTTCAGAATCAACAGTTGGCCAGCTTCTGCCGCTGCATGAATGGGGCATTTAGAGACATCTGCATGAAGGCTTTCATAGCACCACACTCGACAGGGGTGAACACCAACAGCCTCATGTGGGCGCACGCCTTGCTTCAGGGCCCATTCAGTGAGCTCAATGTAGCCATAAAAGGCAGCGATGTACAGGGCTACCCTTTTCTGATACCTGAATGAGGGGAACAAGGGTGTCAGCGGGGAAAGGTTAGTAAGTCAGCAAACAGACAAAAGGAGTTACATGAGATTCTCACAAAACATTCTAGCCAAGTTGTTCATTCCTTGCTGCCTTTTACCTTGAAGATATTTGTAGAAGAGGCTTATAACCACACACAGATTGTACAGGTCCTGCTTACATTATTTTGCTATGCATATGTAAATAATTCTAACCAGTTTCTTTGGAGGGGTTGTCATTCGTGTAAAAATCAAGTGCTTGAGGGAAACATCAAGCTTTCTATGACACAGGAAATTACTGGAAACAAGTCCACACATTTTAGAAACTAAGATACGTTTCTTTTGTCGTCTCCGATAGTCCTTACTTTCTGGCTTCTCAACATCTTGACTCTGATTCTGATCTAAACCACTCCCTCGTACTTCACCCCTACGACTGCTGTCTCTCTTGACAGGTCCCACCTCCTCTTGTTTCCTCATAGGCTTCTGTCACGTACACACGGTGACTCTGTATTCCATAAACTGGAGGGTGCTTATCCTCTGTTTCGAGCCTTCCAGTGGCTTCCACTGTAATTAAAGTCACGCTCCTTAGCTTGGCCTCTGGAGAGCCTGCTCCTCCGGCCCCTCCTCCCTCCTATTCCACTTCTCTTCTCTTCCTCTTTCATTGTCCTGGGGCCACAGTGAGCTTCACACTGTCCTTCCATCCTGTGATGCTGAAATTGGGTGATTGGCGAAGGCTTCTCAGAAAATGAGAGTTGGGGAGGCAAACTTCCAGCCCCCAGCTGTTGACCAGGATGCACTCGGAGAGATGGAGGGAGCCAGTACAGCATCAACCAAACCTACTGTTTGGTTGGAGGCAGTGTGGCCTCCCATGTATTTTCCTGTTTGGAGAGATGCTCTTCCCAGAGCATGAAGTTCACTGGGACCCTGCGGTGCGTTATGACTAATTTGAATCGCAAATTAATAAACTAGCTTTTAGTTCCCACGTCTATTTCTTCTAAAATTCATTAGGGCAAATCAGCATTTCTGAGTTTGATCAATCAGGAATCAAAAGTCCTCTCCTGAGGTTCTGGACAGGTAGTTATTTTTCTCCTAGCGAGACTGAGTTCTTGGGTCACATCTTTCCCGCATGGGAAACACGGACAGCTTGATTTACAGGCATCTTAAGCTTGATGTGTCCACGACTGAATTCTCCCCCTAACTTCATGCTTTTTGCTGTTCTCTTCCTGGTCAAGATCTTCCATTCACTCCATGATCTTTTTGCTCCCCACTCCCCACCGTATAGTCTGTCACCTGCACTGGTCAGTCCATGGTGCCTCCCAGGTACATCTTTTCACAGTCTGCCCTCTTAGCCTCACCTCGGCCACAGACCTAGCTCAGGCTGCCTCATCTCTTGTCTGTCTCCCTGTCCGCTTCCTCTTCCTCACACAGAGGTCAGAGCTATTTTCTTTTTTTTTTGAGACAGGGTCTCACTAGTTGAGACTGACCTGGAACTCACTATGTAGCCCAGGCTGGTCTTCTTGAACTCACAGTGATCCTCCTGCCTCAGCCTCCCCAGTGCTGAGAGAGTGCTGGGATTACAGACGTAGGTCACCATGCCTGGCAGAGCTATGAATGCAGATCCCATCTTGGCCCTTCCCTCTCTCCAATGTCTCTTCAACACTTGAAAGATAAAGGCCAGATCCTTGGATATCCCTCTATTGTCCATCGCAAATTGGTCTCTACAGTTATCTCCCAGCCTCTGACTACTAACTTCCCCTCATTCTGCAACCTACTACATGGAATGTCTCTCAGTCCTTGAGTCTACACTCTCTTGACACTGGGCCTTTCTATGTATCTTTGCGGATTATTATTTTTTTTCTTCTCCCTACCACCTGAGTACCAGTCCTTCAGGTCTCAACTTAAATTGGCCTTTCTCAGTGGTAATATATGGTGAGCCACCATGGTAAGCCTTGACCTAGGCCTAGCCATGATTGAACTTTGAGTCACCTCGCCGGCTCGGATGTGCTGTCGCCCATAGCAACGGGCTAGTTCAACTGGTGGTCTGACCTGTTGCCTAGCAAATGTAACCCATAATACTTGTTTTGTAGAACCTTGTGACCTTTGCAGTCAGCTACATCCTGTTTGCACTTTTGGTTTCGGTTTTAGCCTATATATACCCCACCCTGAAAAATAAACGGGGCCTTGCTGCGGTAGAGCATGAGCCTGGAACTGAGTTCGTGAAACTGCTCTCCTGTTGTTCTTCCCTCGGGTTTGGGACCTGCTGGCAGGATTCTGACGTTGCGGCTCGCGACAGTAATAGCCACAGAGCCCAATCCTATATCCTTCCTCGTGATTATTACGTTATTTAATCTCTAAAACAATACTGTAAGATAGATACTATTATTCTTCTTCCCATTTTATAGGAGACTGAAGTTCAAGACGTTTGCATAACATGCCTAAGTTTCTATGGCTCTACAGGGAGCGAGCAGGATTCAGATCTGCGCAGATGGGCACGGAAATTCCTTTGCCCAAACATGTTGCCTATCTGCCTCTCCAGGAATTTGTTACTGGTTTTACTTTCTCCACTGGACTGTAATCTTGCCGAGGACAAGAACAGTATCTTATTCATTACTGTGTTCCTAGGATTTCAAATAAACATTTGTTGATTGGATGGAGGAATAAAAGGTTCTTTTCAGTCTGGCCATTCTTTGAGCCCTTAAATTTTATGGAAAGATTAAGTCAAGTGTTGATGAGTAAGCACAAGAAGACTAGGTTTAAACTGTCAGAATCCAGTATCCTGTCCTGCTCTTCATCGCCAGCTGTATACACTTCTCATCCATACATCAAGATAAGTATAGAAGGAGGCAGTAAATGTTATACAGTATTTTTCTTAAAGATTTTTTTTTTTGGTACCGGTTATCAAACTCAGGACCTTGTGCTTATGAGGCAGGAGTCAGCACCACTGAGCTAAGACCCCAGCCCATTTCTCTTAAAGATTACTAAAAGCCACAATGCAACACAACAATTTCTTTAGATTCAGAATATTAAAAAGAGAATTATCACTATCCTAAACAATATATAATTTTTTTTTTACTATTTCATAAGACTGTGGAAAGCTCTTCTTCCACTTTATGACTTCTCAGTGCCCTTAGAGTACCTGGTGGTTTCTGAGCTTTTGCAAATCTTGATTAAATTACTCATGATGGGAGTACTGCTCCAAAACACCACTGAGTAAAAACGTAAAGGTCAACACAGGCATTTGGGAAGCTGCTGGCTGAAATAGTACATTGAAATGTTCACCTGCCTCTCCAAGTTTCCTTCTTCCACTACCATATGTGTTACACTATGTGTAAGCATGAGTGTGAAGGCCTACGTGAGCACAGTTTAAAAAATTACTTGTGAACTTAGGAACTTCAGACAGTCGATTGGCAAGTGCTTTTTAAGAATGCCCGAGTTAAGTGGCAAGATACGTATTCTTTTGGTTTTTGGAGACAGAGTCTCACTATGTAGTTGAGACTGACCTGGAACTCACTGTGTAGCCCAGGTTGGTCTCAAACTTGCAGGGATCCTCCTGCCTCAGCCTCCTGAGTGCTGGGATTACAGGCGTGCATCACCACACCCGGCTTCCAACATATGTATTCTGACAGGCTCTAACAGTGTTGTTGACAGTCTGATATCCCTGACCAATTGAAGTCACCTATTTAATTAGTATTTCCAGAGGAAAGACTACTTGAATTATAACCTATCATCAAAGGACTATTGGCCCTGGTGGTATCTCTGCTGTCTTGCTCCAGAAGATATCTCAATATTGTCTGTTTGTTCATGCAGCGTGGACCTGGCATGGGGACGCATCTCAGCTATAGAGTGAATGGCAGGCTCAAGGTCTGATGGTGCCTTAAATTAATTCATCATTTAGGTTATCTCCCGTACTTGAGTACTGGTCCTTCTTTTGATAAATATCGTTGGACTTTAAGTTTTTGCCCAAGGAGACAGCCCATCAGAAATTCCTTCCATCCATCCCAGACATCCAAACGAAGTGTTGTACCTGTGGAAAAAGACAGGAAGTTTATGGTTCTAGCCTTATCACTGTGGTTTGGTAATCCCTAAAACTTCTAGTGATAGCTTTCCCCAAACTGAAGTTTGAGCTGGATACACAATGAAAAACTGTTCTTGGAATAAGGATAGAGGGCCACTTTTTTAGTTTAGGGATTTATTGGCTTAGAAAGTCCACTTAACTTCTGTAACTTCCATTTTTTCCTCTCTTCAGTGAGTGCGTATAATGCTGCAACGTCTTTTGCAGCTATTTTGAAAGAGTCCTGCGGATACCGATTCAGTGCTGATATCTATGTTACCATGTAAGCTAAAGTCACTGTATTGGAAGAAGAAACTGAACCGGCAGGCAAATGGCAAATAAGCCTTAGCTTATGAGTGAACTGTGATGAAACTGAGTGATGCTTCCAAGTGAGTCTACTAATTCTATTCTTCATGAAAGAGAGGCTATTCTGTTTCATGACCACAAAAGTAATTCCCTGCTGCTGAAGGATTTATCACTAGCCTCTCAAAGGAATGCTTCCAAGAGTCTACTAATTCTATTCTTCATGAAAGAGAGGCTATTCTGTTTCATGACCACAAAAGTAATTCCCTGCTGCTGAAGGATTTATCACTAGCCTCTCAAAGGTCTACCCTTGCCTGGCTTCTAAAATGTCTCACTCCCTTTGTCTGGTGTTTTTCAGGAATCTTTCCCCGGCCTTCTGATCTTCTTGCTCTGCACACTGCTTCCTGAAGAAAGCCACACTCCCTATCTTGCACCCCCCCCGTTGTTTTACTCCCCTCCACTTTGCCTCATACCCTACATTCTGGTCACCTTGACCTTTCAGCTGTCCTCCAACAATAAAGTCCACTCCTATCTCAGGTGCTAGCATCTTAAGATTTCTCTAGCTTAAAGAGCTCTTCGTCCAGATTTTCCCAAGGCTGAGTCCTTTCTATGCAGCCTTCAACCCAAACACCGTGTCATCGTGGAGGATCTCTCGTGGCTACCACAGCTGAAACAATCGCTGCCATCACCACCTCCTCCCCTTCATTACCCCTTTTCTACTGACCTCATTTAACGTCTTCAAATCCCCTACCATCAGTACTTGAAGTCATCTTACTGGTTTGGAGATTTTTTTTAATGCATGCAAGAAGAAGAAAAAAAGTTCCTTCAGGACTTGCCAAACATCCTGGGCCTTGGTAATGCTCATTAAGTACTTTTTGGCCAATTAACTGAAGTCTCCATGACACTAACGTCAATGACCATCCATGTGCTGCTTGCTTCCAAGCCCAGTCTCCAGGGTAGGTCTCTGTTCCAGCTCCAGACCCTCCGTGTTGAGATTGTGCTACAACTCTTCGTCCTAAATGACAACTTCTGTCACCTCTCATTCCCAATGGAGTTTTCTTTCTGTATTCTTTCTCTTGTGGTACATCTGTCCTTCTTCCAATCCAAGCGAGAAACTCCTCAAATTTTCCATCTTTCCTGTTTTCTTAATATCCTACTCCTGGGAGATGCTTTTCATCTTTCCTGTTTTTTCATGCCCTACCTCTAAATAACTGCTCATGTCTGACAAGTTTGCATCATAAATATTGAAGAACTCTGCTTTCCTGCTTGCTTCACCATCCCTGTTCTATTTTAGGCATAGACGATCTCTCACCTAAATCTACTTTGAAAAGTTCTCAGCATCTCCCTCTTGTCTTTGTTCAGGTTTTTGTTTAAATGTCATCCCCTTTTCCCACAGACTTTTTAAGACAGCTTTTTCCTTCTTTACTATGTTAATTTGTATTCGCTTGTTCAGATTTTCTTCGCTCCACAGTTCTTATCTCTGTTTAAAATTAGACATTCTTTGCCAGGTGTGGTGGTGCACATCTGTAATCCCAGCCCTTGGGAGGCAGAGGCAGGAGGATCGCTGTGAGTTCGAGACCAGCCTGGGCTACACAGTGAGTCCCAGATCAGTCTCAACTACGTAGTGAGTCCCTGTCTCAAAAAAAATGAATAAATAAAAATAAAAATTAGACATTTTTCTGTCTTCTAGAAGGTGCTTTCCTTCCTCATGAAATTCAAGTTCCAAGAGAAAAGGGACATTTCCACTATGCTTGCTTTCTGTAGTAGTTCCTCCTGGCTGGTGGTGGAGCTCACCAGTTCTGCCCTGCCCCAAGCTCCTCTGGCTGGCTGCTTCCCTCCTATCCCAGCAGGTTGGCCTGCACTTCTGTGCACACACAGGTTGTTTCTGGTCTTGGTGGGTCTTCTTTTGGTGCCAATTTTGTCTGAATTCCTTGTCCCCCTTCCCCATACTTGTTTACTAACAGCTTATGATGCAACTCTTTCAACACTTCCTCTGAAAAGCTCTTCTTGGCTATAACCACCCCTTTCCGTTCTAAATAAGTTAAAGTGCTTTTCCTCTGGCTTCCACATATGTGTTGACTGCTTTGTCGTTGAAGGTACATTGCTACTTTAGAATTGCCAGTTTGCAAACACTAATAAAGTTCTTTCATGCAGTCTTTTTTTTTTTTTTTGTACCAGGGATTGAACTCAGGTCCTTGCACTTGTGAGGCAGGAGGTGGCACCACTGAGCTAAATCCCCTGCCCCTTCTCTCATCCAGTCCTGTGGGCTCTGTTTAGTCTCGCCCTAGACGGGAAAGGTCGCTCAGGAGAATGGGGTTTATTATATAGAAAGATAAGACCTGGTCTGTGTTAAAAACTACTATAACCAATTTATTATCACTGTGACACAATACCCAGCACCTTCAAATTAAGGGAAGAGAGGTTCATTTCGGCTCACAGTTTGTAGAGGTTTCAGTCCATAATCAGCTGATTCCAAGGCAAGGTGGTTTGGCCGAGCAGCGTGACAAAGGAGAGCTGCGCACAGCGTGGTAGACAGGATGCAGAGAGCGTCAAAGGAGGAGCCAGCAAGGGAGCCACAACCTTCAGTCACATCCACAGTGCCCTGCCTCTTCCAACCAGGTCCCCTCCTAACAGCAAGTTAACCACCCTGGAGCTCCCTGATCCAGTCATCTTCCAAAGGGCCAGCCTGCGATCCCATGAGGGTCTGGGGGCCTTCTAGATATAAACCGCAGCAGGGACTGAGCCAGTCCCCTCCTCTCCCATGGCTCAGGACCTCGCACCCTGCGTCTCTTAGTACGTCGTCCCTTCTCTCTGCTGTCGGACTGACTCTGCTTTCTCATGGTTTCACTTCTATAACAACTTTGGCGTTCGCGCAGCCCTGGCTTGCTGCGACCCCACCCTACTTTACGACACCTTTCTGATTGACTTGGCTTTGCCAGTTGTCAATTGCAAGCTGACTCATCTACTCTGGGACCCCCCGCCAATAGGACTTATTTAAGGCTACCTTCCCTCTAGTTGTCTTCAGGTGAGATTTTCCTGGCCCATAGCCGTAGGGTCTCAGTGGTCCCTAGCTCGATCCTCCTTAACAACAGAGGGCCCTCCCTCCGGGCCTGTATTTTATTCTACTGTAATTTCCTGTCTTTTAGTAACTATAGGTATTATAACTGTTAGTTCACTTTCTTGCAATAAAGCAGTCCTAATTTTCAAAGAACAAAGATAATAATGGATGGTTTTTCTTGTAAGGCCTAATTTTTGAAAATCCAGAGAATATATAAATAACACAGAAAGTACTATTTAGTGGCTAATCCTCCCATCCTTATTGGTTTTTAATGTCTTATTTGTTATCCAATCTGTTATCAATCTGTTTATTTATTTGAGACAGGGTCTCACTCTGCAGTTCAGGCAGCTCTTGAACTCACTATGGAGCCCAAGCTGGCTTTAAAGTCACAGTGATCCTCCTGCCTCAGCCTCCTGCGTGCTTGCGATTACAGGCGTGCATCATTATTTATGACTATTTGGCACATGGTCAATTCCTTCATAAGCTCAGACATTCTTTTGGAAAATAGAAATTTACTTGAAAAATGCTATCTTGCCCCAGAAAATACGACACAACCTTATCACTGAACAAAGAAAACTAATGAGACTTAAATTTCGGGGGCCCTGAATCTCCTAATTCTCTATTCTTCATTTCTGACTTTTAAAAAAGGGGGTGGCAAAATTGTATGAGCTTTCCAGGCTTGCACCTGCCTACTCTATGCTTGCAAACCTACCCACCATGTCAGGCCACATCAGAAAACAAATGAGAGCAACAGTAGGCAATTCTCCTCTCCTTTTCCCGCATGTACCCTACTCTCCTCGCTCTGGATTTCTCATTTGTACTTCCTAGGGGTTAGTATCTGTCTGTTTGACTTGGGCTTCTTATTTCTAACTATGGAAGTCAGTTTCTTTGGCTTGAACTTTACTTGTCAGGGGAAACAAAATAATACATTGATCAGAACTAAAAGGAATCAATAAAGGCGGGCTGGTATGGCAATAGAAATTGCCGGAGAGAGCTCAGTTGTGGGTGTGATTACTGTTTGCTGGCAGTATGACCTGGATCAGTTTGCTTAGCTTCTCCGTGTCTCAGTTTTCTTACCAATAAAGGAAATAAAATGGCCAGGAGGTCTCCAAGGGCCTGGTAGAGGTATCCTGCAACCAGCCTTGATTCCGAGGTCTGAGCTGCTGCTGACTAGTTGAGTCACTTAATATAACAGTCTCTGAATTTCCTCAAATCTAAAGCTTGGGACCCAAAGCACAACATCTTGTCCCGCTTTCTTTAGCACTGTGTGATCTAGCACGACTTTCCGTTTGTTTTTCCTGGATTTCCCCTATTCATCTCCTCCATTATTAGTGGAATTACTTAATGCTGAAATAATTGTAAATTCTGGTTAGCATCTTACTCTGTTTATTTTGCCTCCCTCGTTCCATTTTATATCTTACACCATTTACTACCAGATTAGCTTTCTCCTCAATCTGCCTTTAGCTCTGCTCCCTGGTGCTCGAAGTGAGGCTCCTGTACCCTTCAGGGACATCTGTGTTCTGTCCCTTGTGGAACAAGCCGTGTTCATCAAGCTATGGCAGTGTCCTTCTGCTCTGGAAGCTTGGTATGGCTTCTGTTCCTCTTCGGTTCCTACATCTTTGCGGACTCCAGCCCCGTGTTCCCCAGACTGCCACCCCTTGATCTCTGCAGCCCACTGTGAGCTGGTTTCCTGAGGGTTAAGTGAGTATGTGTATCTGCTTCGTTTCTACCAGTCAAGGAATGCAGAGGCAGCTTCATATATTTTGCACGAGCCGTCAATTTGGACTTGACCACTTCTCCAAAGATTTCTGATTTTCCACTGCTTTAGAGAAGGGGTCAAAGTCTAACAGGTGATAGTAACGGGGTCGCCTCATTCAGTAGAAAGGGGAACACCTGAAAGAGAAGCTGATCATGAATTCCTTCGCCTTCTGGAAGAATAGACGGGGCCTTCAGGACGCTTCTGTCCTTCAGGACGCCTGTTCTCTAATGTCCCATTTCCCCAGGGCAGCCGAAGCAATCTCCCAAGCCACTCGGGCTGGCTTCGAAAGTTATATCTGATAATCTTCCCCTCCATCTCCTACTCCAAGAGGCTTATGTGAAAGGGTGCTGTGTTATCCTTAACACGTTTTCGGTGAGCCAGGTAACCAGCCAGAAACTTTTTTGTTCTTTTAATCTTTAGAAAGTGAGATTGGGCCAAAACACTTCAAAATTCTTTTCTAGCTCTGCGACGTCACATCATAATCTGAGCAGTGGAGAACGAAAGAGCAGTCATCCAGAGTTCGTCCTCGTTTTGATTTCTCTTATTTCATCAAATAGCTAAATCATCAGTTGGTTGGACACAAGTACCCCTGGTTATGCTTCCTCACGTAAGCCCTTGTCGCATCCCAGGCAGACTTTAGCCTCTAGCAAGTCCACAGAGCAGGCATGTGCTTTACAGAGAAGTGCACGGAGGACAAGTCCCACAACTTCATTTTCTCTGACAAAAAAATGGGAGCAGTGGCAAGCTGGGGGTGCACAGCTGTTAGCCCATCACAGGGAGGCCGAGACAAAGGGATTGCTGCGAGTTTGAGGCCAGTCCGAACATAGTGAGTTCAAGACTAGCCTGAACTACATAGCAAGACCTTGCCTGGAAAAAAAAAGTGGGGTGCAATAACTGGTTTCAAAGAGCCTCAATTTAAAATGACACGAAAGAATGATGCTAGGCAAATACAATAGTCAGGAAAAGAATCAGGAAGTGGCAAACTTAGCAGTGATAAAAATCAAAACTATACAATGCAGGTTTGCCTATAAAGTCCCAAATAAATGTTGGGAGAATTGAAACTCTATTGCAACAAACATTACAGCACAACCTTACCTAAAGAGGTGCTGCCAGCAAGTACACATTTACCTCAAGCCATCATCTCGCTGAGGTTTGAATCGTTTTCTAATATGGTCAAAACAAATCTGACAAACTGGGTGTTTTATTTATGTTTGGCTCCAGAACACAGGGCCTGGATGTACATACAGTATTTAAGGAGAAGCTCTGATCCAGCAATGGTGAAACTTTTAGAGATTGAGGGCCACACTGCAACCCAAAGCTCAGTTATTTTTCGCAAAGTTCCAACATTAAAATTAAACGTGAATACTGGAGTTTCAGTGTAGAAAAAAAAACTCATACCCTAACATCTTTCTTCTTCAAAGGAAACTGCAATAAAACCTGTGCCATAAGTTCACCACCACTGCCCTATTCTATCTGGGTAAGTGCCAGCCTGTGAAAGCAATTTTTCATCCTGCACATTATTGGTGTCGCACTGTTAAAACAGTTGTTCAGCCAAGCTTCACGGTGTATACATGGAATCTCAGTACTCTGGGAGGCTGAGGCAGGAAAATCACAAGTTCAAGTCCAACCTGGGCAATTTAGTGATTTAGAGAGACCCTATCTCAAAATTCAAAAAGTGGCTGGAAATGTAGTTTTTTGGGAAGGCCCCAGATTTCTACCCTACCACAGATAAAATTGTTTTATTCTAACTGGCAACATTTTAAAATGAGATTCCACAAAGCAAAGTTCAGAAATGGGGTATATTATATACCACCACTTGCATTAAAAGGGGGAAAAGGGTACTTAAATTTACTTCTAAATGAGATGGAAATATAATTTGAAAGAGCAAACAATAAAGTGGTCTGACTTTTGCTCTTCTATCCTGAGGATGTTAACAAATCCTGCTCTAATAAGACTCTGCAGGGCTATTATTAAATATTATTATTATTATTTCTTAGTCTACAGAACCAGACATAAGAGCAGTGTTGAAAATTTGTGCTTACAGCAAGCAGTTTCAGTTAGAAACAGCTTTTTCTTTCTTTTTTTTTTTGGTTTTTTGAGACAGGGTCTCACTATGTAGTTGAGACTGACCTGGAACTCACTATGTAGCCCAGGCTGGTCTCGAACTCACAGGGATCCTCCTGCCTCAGCCTCCCAAGTGCTGGGATTACAAGCGTGCGCCACCACGCCCGGCTGGAAACAGCTTTTTCTTTTGTTGTGCCTTCGTTTGGAAACACTTTTGCTTCTAAATCTTCCTAATAAGGGTGGTTGCCTTCAGACAGGGAGCTGAGTGCTTGCAGCGTGGGAAACAGGGTGACTTATCACTAATCTTCCACTTCTGATATTTTAAACCATGCAAATATATTAAATGCTTTAAAATAAATAAGTGAATAAAGTTAGCAGACTGCATTTCTATTCTAGATTTCTATTTTTTGTGTTTTTTTTCACGACACGCCGCAAAACCTGGTACGAGAGAAACCTGGTGCTGAGTAGCAGCTGTCGTCCAGCGTAGCAGACAGTACCCAGGTCGGTGTGGTAGTCCCCGAGTGCGTTGCAGTCATACATGTCCTGTCCCGCGGGGGTCCGGAGACAGTAGACACTCACAGGGAAGCCACATCTCAGAGTGACCAGTGTTCTCAGGTCAGACACTTTTTTACCAAGAAGGGAGGTGCTCTCGAATATTGGCATTGTCTCCCGGGTTACAGCGTTGAACACGTAGAGAGTAGGCTTGTCTTCTTCCTAAGCAGGGAGAAAAGCAGGGCACTTAGTGTCTGCAGGTCGGGATGGGAGACAAATATTTCAGAGGGTGCTCTGAGTGCCTCCAACTCCCAATGGGGCTGCAAAAGGTGAGAGCAAAGGCTAGTTTAGCGCCGACTGCTGCTCTTAGTCTTGCTCCTCTGTCCCGAGGACACTGATTCCTCACGCTTTGAGTGAAGTAAAGGAGACTCCACAAGGTTCTGAGACGTTTCCTGCTCTCCTCCCACCCCGCCTCCTCCCATACATGCCTTCCTCCTCTTGTTTTCCCCATATTTTCCTGCCCTCTCTATCTGTCTATCTATCTATCTACCTATCTATCTATCTCTTTTATTGACAGAGTCTCACTAAATTGATAAACTGCCCAGGCTTAAGTCAAATTTGCAATCTTCCTGCCTCAGCCTCTCTCTCAGAGTGCTGGGATTACGGATATTGTTGTTTAGGCTGTCCCTGAATTCCCTGTGTAGCCCAGGCTGACCTCAAACTCATAAACTTTCTGTCTCAGCCTCCCAAATTTTTTTGCTTCTTGTTCTACAGATGCAGATACATAAGGGAAAAGTTGACAGTTTTGTGTCTGTGCTCTCCTTAGGTGTTAGTTTAGAAAACCCTTCTATTTTGCTGCACTTTAATTTGAAATACTGTGGATTCTCAACATTGGTCATTAAAAGAAATTCTTTCTGGGAATTTAACTGGGAGTGGAACTGAGTAGAGGGTGGGAGGAAAGTTTTACTAATTATTCTATATTCTTCACTGTCAATATGACTTGATTTCAAAATTCTTTTCTGGCTTCCCCCAGGAGCTCCTTCCTGCCACAGGTTTATAATACAAACGGCGTAGAGGTAGTATGATTCCATTATTTAAGGCAATTAAATATTTGGAATATTTTCATGAAGACTTTTTCTCATTGAAAGACCATATTTGACTATTATCATGGTATAAATGGTATATGGGGTGAATATGTAGGGTGAATACTGTGGACTTTTGGAATTAGCACTGCTTTATTATCTAACCTAAACAGGAACTAAATTGCACAGAAATCAACATTCTCTCCCTTCAGATTAAAGTGCATATGTCCTTTTTAAAATTAGTGGTAGCAATTATCTAAATATGATTCTATTGAATAGAGCAAATTAGAGATCAATAAGATTCCCATGGAATTTGAGAGTTTTCAGTTAAATCCTGTGTGTTGGCCACCCGAGACTCATAACTATATTTTGCCTTAGTTCTTCAGAACTAACTCTTTTACCTCTTTATTCTCTTTGCATCATTAGCATTTTAAAATTTCAGGTAACCAAGACCTGGCATGTAAATGTACAAGATCCCAGTAATGAATGTAACTGTACTGTCTACCTAGATTGTACCAATAAATTAAATTTAAAAAAAAATAAAATTTCAGGTAACCAAGACCTGGCATGTAAATGTACAAGATCCCAGTAATGAATGTAACTGTACTGTCTACCTAGATTGTACCAATAAATTAAATTTAAAAAAAAATAAAATTTCAGGTAACCAAGACCTGGCATGTAAATGTACAAGATCCCAGTAATGAATGTAACTGTACTGTCTACCTAGAATGTACCAATAAATTAAATTTAAAAAAAAATAAAATTTCAGGTAAAAGTTCAGTTCAAAGCTTGTATCACTGTGGTGTATAAAGCTTAATTAGAAAAATGTACGATATGTTTTAAAAGTAAAACTATGAACATATGTTATCCCCAGGGAAGGAAATTAGAGGCCAGGGGTGAGAAGCATTTTACTGTTTATTTCTTTTTACCTTTTGAAACTTTTTTTTTTGGTACTGGGGATTGAACTTGTGCTTGCGAGGCAGGCGGCGGAACCACTGAGTAAAATCCCTGGCCCTCTTTTTACCTTTTGAAATGAGATCATGCAGATATACTAACTAGTCAAACATAAGTAAAATTTTTATTTTAAATAATAACATAGTCCTTAGTTAAATGACAGTACTCCTAATATACGTTATCTATATTCATGACAGTCATTAAATTTCTCCAACCAGTTCAAATGTTAGTACTGAATTTATATCATTATCTCTAAGAAAGCAAACAATAAAAAACTTGAACTTTATCATTGACTTTGGATAGCTTTAGAAATTATTAGAGGGTTTATCCTATACAATACCAAGAACATAATAGGTAAATATATTTACATAAAGCGAAAGCA
Organism: Fukomys damarensis; assembly: GCF_012274545.1. Taxonomy (NCBI): domain Eukaryota; kingdom Metazoa; phylum Chordata; class Mammalia; order Rodentia; family Bathyergidae; genus Fukomys; species Fukomys damarensis. The sequence continues at coordinate 68,413,750 of NW_022900949.1, read as the reverse complement.
TTTAGGAAGGAACATAGAATTTGGTTATTTTCTGAGTAGAAAATGAGTAGGCAGAAAATGAGAAAAAAATCAGTTACTTTCATTTCATTTTTTGATAATTAAACATTCTTCAAGAACACAAAATAGGAGCTGGGGATTTAGCTCAGTGGTGCCATGCCTGCCTCACAAGCACAAGGTCCTGAGTTCAATACCCAGTACCGCCAAAAAAAAAAAGTAACACAATACAAACAGTACATGAATGTCTATAAAAGATTAAAATATATATATAAATATGGTATTTGCTTATGTAAATAGGATCATGCAACGCTTATTATTTTGTAACTTGTCTTTACTACTTAATATCAGAGAACATTTCTTTAAAATATCCATTTAGGAATCACTAAACCATATTAAAGGAGTTAATTTTGACTATCACAAAGATTTCTAATGCTAAAATGAGAAAATAATTGTCCCATTTAATAGGCATGTATACTTTACTAAGTTATTTACAGCTCATGCATTCATGTGATGTTAGAAAAAAGACCCCACAATACATAGTAATGCTTTTATCCTATAGCAGCAGCTCTTCATTTCTTCGGATCACTTGAGAAAAATGGTTTCAAGAGGTTTGAGATTATCTCACGTAGAGCTGATTAAAAACAGTAGAGAAATGACAGTAGCAAAATGCCTAGAGATACCCAGAAAACATCAATTTAGCAAAAAGAGAAGTAGAGTTCCAAGAATCAAGAAAGTGCTGACAGGGAAACCAGAACTATAGACAAACGAGAAACTGAAGACAGCACAGAGAGTAGAAAGAAGCATCAGGAACCCCCAGCATAAGGGTTTACTCTGACAGTGACGCCTTCCTCATGGCAAGCTGAAATTGGAGAAGAAAATTCCTTCAGCATCTACCATAATTGGGATGTTCCAATCAAAAGCCATTTTGGGAAGCTTATTTTTTGTGACTGAACAACTTCAGGTTTTGGGGTATCACCCTACTACAATGACTTGGGTGGGAGACAATCATAAGAAACAGCTACAGAGAGGGTGGGCAGGACATAGACCCTCTGAGAAGTTAAACAGCAGCAATCTCAGACTGCAAAGGACACAGTGGTCTCATCTTCTGTGGTTGGAAGCCAGGCCAGTCATGTGATTTTCTGAGGGGACTGGGTCTGAAAGTGCTGACATTGTCTAGTGGCTTTCTTGGCCACGCTTGCTGTTACTCGGCTGCCCAGTAGAGAGTTTAGTGACAGAGTTTCTCGGCCCTAACTGATCTTCAATGCACAGAGAAAAAACAACAGAAACATGAGAAAATAAGGCAACAAGATGCTCCCCCAAACCCCTAACTATCCCAAAGCTGATCTTACCAACACTGAGCTAGAAGAAACCACAGGTAAAGAGCTCAAAAATCAAATGGTCAACATTTTTGAAGAGATATAAGAAGAAACGTATAAACATATGCCTAAGATATTTAATGAGCTCAAAGAGGGTTTAAGTAAACACATAAAGGATTTTATTAATAAAATATTTGATGAACCTAAAGAAGAAACAAACAATAAACTAATTGAGTTGAGCAAGACAATACAAAACATAAATAACCACTTCAGAAAAGAATTAGTATGAAAAGAAAGCAAGCAGAGATTGAGGATAAGAAAAATTCAACTGAAAGCATAAGTAGCAGACTTGAACATGTGAAGACAGAGCGTATGGAACAGAAGAAAAGCTGGATATAGTACAGCATGGATTCAATGATACACTAATAATGACAAGACATCATTAAGCTGGATCCAACAGATGACTCCAAACAAACAAACAAACAACAAAGAAAAAAACAACCTCAACCTCAAAATTATAGGAATTAAAGAAAAATTAGAAGTGACCCAAAAGGTATAAAAATTTATTTACTGAAATCATAGCAGAAACATTTCTAAATCTAGATCAAGAATTCAACATTCAAGTTCCAAAGGCATATGGAACCCCGAGCAGCATGACCAGAAAAGAACCTCCCTAAGACGCATCAGAATCAAAATTCCAGAAATTCAGCAAAAGAAAGGAACATTAAAAACTGTTAGAGAAAACCAGCAAGTAACCCTTAAAGGTAAATTCATCAGAATAACTGTGGGTTTTTTTTACCACAATGGCCAGGAGAACCTGGAGTGAAGTTTTTTCAGGCCTAAAATAAAACAATTACCAAGCAAGACTTTTGTATCCCGTAAAATTACCCTTCAAAATTGACAGAGAAGTAAAGATTTTGGAATTCTAGACAGAAATAGGGAGACCACCAGCATCAAAGAGTCCAAAGAAATACATCCAGCTGGAAAAGTACTTAAAAGGGGAAAAAAATAAACCAATAAACACTGTGAAAATAATGCAATGACAGGATTCAATAAACACTTCATAATAATAACTCTCAAAGTCTGTGCTCCCAACTTCTCAATCAAAAGACACAGGCTGAGAGATTGGACTAAAAATGCCTACAAGAGACACACCTCATCCAAAACGAGCTACATAGACTGAAAGTGAAAACATGAAAACAACACTCCATTAATTGGAGCCTGAAAACAAGCTAGAGTAGCTACCTTATTTTTAGACACATCAGACTTCAAGCTGACACTAATCAGAAGGGACAAAGACAGCCAGTGCATACTGGTAAAGGGGATAATTCCACAAGATGAGAACAATTGTAAATATCTGCACCAAATGTTAGTGCACCCAATTCAATAAAACAAAAACTACTAAACTTAGTAAGACAGACAGGGTACTGTGGTGGACTTCAATACCACTCTCACAACTGGAGAGGTCAATCAGAAAAAAAATCCACAAAGAAACATCAGAGTTAAACCACCTCATTGAACACATGAACTTAATAGATACCTATAGAGTGTTTCATCCAACAGCAGAATACTAATTTTCTCAAAAGCACATGGAACATTTTCCAAAAGAGACCCTATCTTAGGCCATAAAATATGCTTAACTAAATACAAAAGAAGTGGAATACTCCGTTGCGTACTATTGGATCACAGTGGAATGAAGCTAGAGATCAACAGGTAAAGAAGCCACAGAAACTACATAAACTCATGACATTTAAATAATGTTACTGAATAGTCAATTAACGACAGAAGAAGTCAGGGAAGAAATAAAAGTTTCTAGAATCAAATGACAAAGCATAACATATCCAAACAAAATTGGAAAGAATGGTTGCAAGTTAAAGATAATGGCCCCAGAAAATATGTAGGCACATAATTTTGTATATTTTACAATTTTGGGGTTCTTATGTAGAGTTCTTAAAGCCCACCCACAGACCTCAAGTTATATACCATGGATTAGGGACACTCTATAAATGGAAAAAGCCATCTTCATTGTATGTGTACCTAATTTAGATAGCTACTTTGGCTAGATTCAGGTGCTGAAAGTACCCCATTATTCTTATTATTACTAAAAATTTCTTCTCCTTTCTCACACTACTGCCCCCAATCATTTTAGTCTCATAGAAGTGACCTAGTCCTTTTCTTTTCATTTCAATATTTCAGATCTGCCCTTGTCCTTGTTCTAATATTGGTTTGTGATGGGCTCTGTGATGACAGACAGCATGGGCCAGGAAGCATAGTAAATTGGGAACGGAGAGAGAGAAGGCATGGACAAGGGGAAATCATGTCCAGTCTTCACATCTTACTTCCCCTTATAGCACAAAGCATGCGTAAAAGTAGTTTTTCAAGTGGAAGAGAGAAGGCAAGAAAGTAAACTTCTAAGTCATGAAATTGCTTCAGTTGGGTTATCCACAAATTAATTCAAAGTGAGATAGACATCTTGGACAAATATTATTCTGATCATCATACCTTAACAAAGCATTTGAGAGTCGAACAGAAAGATATTCCAACATCAGCAAGACACCAACTGTTCCTTAGGGCAGCTCCAGCATACACTAACTCCAGATATCGTCTGCCTTGTTTGTCTTCAGAGAGAGGAATGTGGAAATAATCCTTAAAGGTGAATGGGGCATTATGAAAATAGTACATCTCCATATTACTACACCAGAAATCAGTCAATCTGCTCCCCTTTTCCCCTGATTGTTATAATAATTTTGGAACAAAGTGAAAGGAAGCAATATTAAATAATATTATTAACCTGGGATCTGTAGACTTCCCAAAAATTTGATGGACAGAATTTACTTAGGTAGAAAAAAAACCCTACATATTCATTTTCATTAACTCTAAATGAAATTAAGATTTTTCTTGAAAGTATCAAACTGAAGTCACAATAGTAAGCTGTACCAATGAGAAACACAGGTATTTTTTATGTCACATTACTGTTATTGAAGATATCTCAAAATATTATTTATACTGACCATTACTTTGAAAGTACAGTAGCTATTAAGTGTACTGCTAAAACGTGTTACCATGCTAATTTAAAAAGCCCTATGGCAGAAAAGATAAAAAAGCCCTATGATAATACTACTATGTGTATCACAACTTTGATTTTTATTATTTGGAAATTATATTTCAATATAACTGCTATCCTTTTATCATACATATTTTATTGTGTGCATTTAAGGGCATTCTGAGAAATGGTTCACAGGCTTCGCTAGACTTCCAAAAGGATCCATGACACACAAGGTTAAGGTCCCCGTATTAGGCTGATATTATAGTAACTACCAGATAGCATGTAACTGAGGCTCAATGCATGCTCCTTAGTAAACGGGAATGACTACTTCCAAGTTAAATCACTGGTAGTCAGGAAGTAAATATTTTGCTTTATTTTTCATTTTGCATTGAATGATTTTAAGAAATTGATAATGACGTTGTTGCACTCAATCAAATTGCTCCCTATTACGGAGTTGTGGTCCTCGATAAGGTAGCATCTCCGAGCTTCAGCTTTCTCTGAATTCAGAATGAAGTGGCAGCCCACAAGATTGTTCAAGTGCTCTCTGGCTCCAGAACCCTTTGGGTCTTTATCTTTGCTTGCTTACCAAACAAGGCATCTACTGGACAACAGGCACATTCCACTTGCGTGGCCTAAAGTTAGAGTTCCATTTTTGTCCTTTTATGAAGAATTATAGTGATATGACATGACTCACGTGCATCCCACAAAATCCTACAGAGAAACAAAATGTTTTTCTCCCTGAGACTTTACTGGTCCAGTTTGGTTTCTTGTCCAATACTTCTAAAGTTATACTCTCCTAATCAGTCTATTGTGTAAACAAATAGTACTATTTTCAAATAGCTTCAGTTTCCTGTGTCTGAAAATATATCCCATAGTATCTCTACCCTCTGTACATTTTAAACTACAATGAATAATGAAAGTGAATATATACTTTGGTGGTGCAACGACAAAGTACATACCTTTATCATCAACTTGACAGCTTCCACGCTTTCATCAGCTGAAACATCAAATGGTTCAAACGATCCTTCAAAAGCTATGAAAATCCTCATCATGTATCTCCTCAAAAACAAAACAGAACATTAAAAAAAGGAAAAGAAAAAGGAGATCGTTTTTTCAAAGATCCTGCTGGATAGATAGCTGGGAAAGTTCCCACGCACAACTGAGGACAAAGTTGATGGTCAGGGGCTGCTGTCACCATCTAACCTCAGAGGCGAGTTGAGAGAATGTGAAAGCCTGAGCCCACAGCGTCGTAGGATTGGGCAACACAGGCAGCAGCTGTGCTGGAGGCAATGTTTCTCTGCTGAAGGCAGTAGTCACAGCCACGTTGTGATTATATTACAGAAACAGGCATACTTGACAACGGGTGAGGCAAGTGTGAACAAGCTTCAAACATGTAATACAAAAACTCTACACATAAATTACTCTTTGGTGATGTGATCATTGTCTCCTTATTTGTGAATTTATGTATACTCAGGTACAGCTGGTTGGAGAACCCTTGAAAATAGACCTTTGATTGTGTACACTGGCATAAGGTGAAACAAAGCAGAGTTGATTATATTGAATGAGTTAAGCGTGAAAATTCTCTGTAAATAACTCTGAGCTAAAGTATTCTGGTTTCCATAACAACTTTGTGTACTTATTCTCTGGCAGTATTTCTAATCCTGCCATGGGATACAGAATAATACTCACTTGCACAGGGGAGATGAATGTGTAGGCAAATGAAGCTGTCCCTTGAGTTATGACCGGCCTGATGTGAACAACTTGGGTTACGACTGGAATTTTAGTTTTAACTTATGAACAAAATCTTGAGTTTCAACAGTAAAACGGAACTAGCACTATGACTGAACCATCTTCTTCCTCCAATATGACTAAGTGGCAGCAAAAACTAGCTGAAAAAAAGACAAGGATCAAAGACAGAACTAGTTTCTATTGCTTTTGAATTTTTATCTCTGTTAAATTACCTCAATTTCACTTAAGCATGCTGTAGTTGGCTACTGTTACTTAAAATCAAGAGTTTTAAATCATGCTCATTTAATAAGATTCAACTTCTGTTAAGACAAGAAAAGGATTTCCAGCATCACAGCAATATAGCAATTGCTAAGTGTTGTTCTCAAGATACTTGACGACATTTTTTGATGAGAGACAAAAGTTGGAAGGGTAAGTAAAAGAAGTTATCCTTATCATAGAAGACATGATGATAAAAATCATGACAATGAAGTTTTTCCAATTATAAATAATGAAATAATATAATTAAGTGACTGTAAGCTTTAAGAAACAGTTGTAAAAGACAATGAAAGAAAATATTACATGTATAGATCAGGTGTGGTAGTGCACACCTGTAATCCCAGTACTTGGGGGGCTGAGGAAGGAAAATTGCTGTGAATTCATGGTTACCCTGGGCTACATAGTGAGTCTGGGCCAGCCTGAACTACAAGGTGAGACCCTGTCTCAAAACATCAAAATAAACAAATAAACAAGTAAATGCAAACAATTAAAATAGGAAATTAGCAGCTTAATTGTTTTTTTTTTTTTTTTACTGGGGATCGAATTTGGGTCCTTACCTTGCAAGACAGGTGGCAGAACCACTGAGCTAAATCCCTGGCCCTAGCAGCTTAATTTTAAAAAGAGAAAATACTACATTTAAAAAGAAAAAAAGATGTTAGGAATAAACTTAATAAGACACATACAAAAGCTATATGAAAATACAGAAAGATCTGGGTGCTACAGCTACACTCAGTCCCTAATATTTTAGCTCACCGATCTCAAGTATGGAAATATTTTATTTGATTTGTGTTTCTTTTAAAGAAAAATCTGGAACAAGAAAACTGGCATATCAAGCCAGGTGTGGTGGCCCATGCCTGCAATCTCAGCACTTGGGAGGCTGAGGCAAGAGGAATGCCATGAGTTCTTGGCCAGCCTGGACTACATAGAGAGTTCAAGTCTGACCTGAACTACATAATGAGACCCTGTCTCAAAAAACAAAATGAAAACAAAAAAACAAAAACCCCAACTCCCAAACAAACAACAAAGACAACCTGGCATATCAAAATCTTGGAAGAAATGCCCAAAGTCACTAATGTCATCAATTCTTCCTAGGTTAACACAAATTAATATTATCTTAACAAAATACAAACAGGTTTTTTAAAAATAGGGCAAGATGGTTCTAAAATTCATGTAGAAAAATATACAAATAGGATATTAAAAAAAACTGGAAAAGAAAAGTAATGAGGTAAATGATGTCAGAATATAAGGCTAAAACAATTTTTAAAGTATAGTACTGGCACACGAAGAGTCAGAAAAATAAATGTAAAAATACAAAGCTTAGAAATGGACTAAAATATATACAAAAATGTAGTAGATTGTAAAAGTGACATCTTGAGCTGGGCATAGTGGCACATGCCTATAGTCCCAGCATTTGGGAGGCTGAGGCAGAAGGATTGCTGCAAGTTCAAGGCCAGCCTGGGCTACATAGTGAGTTCAAGGCCAGCCTGAAATAGGGTGAGACCCCGTCTTGAAACAAAAAACAAACAACAACAACAAAACAAAACAAAAAAGGGCATCTTGCATTAATGGGAAATAAAATACTATTTAAATAATAGTGTTGGATTACCCAAGTAGTCACTCTGAGGAAGAAAACATGGAGTCATAGTTTTTACTTTACATTACAAAAAATGAAAAATGAGTCAAAGATTTAAATATAAAAATAGAACCATAAAAGCATTAGTCTTCTAACACTTATTCAGATACTTTTATAATCTCAAGTGATAAACTTTTCAGCGGCCAATGAATAAATAATTCTGAGTTCAAACAAGAAAACATGATTAATTAAACTGCATTTTAAAAGGTTTATTAAAAATAGAGTTAGATTCTAAAATGTACCAATAAACTCAATAAAATTAAAAAAAAAGAGGTACATTATCCCAACAATGAATGTAACTGTACTGTATCCCTAAAATGTACCAATAAACTCAATAAAATTAAAAAAAATAGAGTTAGATTAAGTGCAAGAAAAAAGAAATAGGTAGATGGTACATACTAATGGAGAAACAAAGACAAAAATAATGTTACAAGAAACCTGCATACATCAGGAAAGACCTGGGTGCTACAATCAGTGACTAATATTTTAGCTCTCTTATCTCTACTAGCTTTCAAAGATAGAAATAATCTATCTGATTCAATTTTTTTTGGGAGGGTGGTTTTGAGATAGAGTCTCACTATGTAGTTGAGACTGACCTGGAACTCACTATGTAGCCCAGGCTGGTCTCGAACTCACAGCGATCCTTCTGCCTCAGCCTCCTGAGTGCTGGGATAACAGGCGTGCACCACCATGCCCGGCTAATTTATCTGATTCTTATTTCTTTACCAAAGTATGGTATTCTCCCTATTATAGCTTAGCCCTTCAGTTTCCTTTAAAAAGCTTGAAATAATTATAAAATTTTAATTTAAACATATTTTCTGATTTATGTTATAAGACATATGGCATAATGTGATAAATACAAGATAATAATTTTATGTCACATGGTAGTGTTATCAAGAAATGCCTCATAATTTGCAGTCCTTCATAATATGATATTGAAGATATACTCCTAAGTGAAATAAATAAGGCACATGTGTAAATACTGAATAGTTTCTCTGGTGTGAATAATCTGCAATAATACAGAAGATCCTAATAAGATTACTGACATTGAGAAATGGGAAGAAAGGAGCTAAAGGTGTAGGGAAGGTGGGATGGGTAGGGGAAAGGGAATAAGGGAAAAGAAAAACAATGTGAGGTAATGAAAAGATGGAAATAAAGTGTTTGTAGATGGGGAGGGGAGGAGGGGATGAAGGGAGGGCAGGGGCAAGGGGAACAAATGAGAACCAAGACCTGTCATGTAGAGGTACAAGATCCCAACAATGAATGTAACTGTACTGTATCCCTAAAATGTACCAATAAACTCAATTAAAGCTGAAAAAAAATAATATTTACCTTAGATGTATTAGCGTTCATAAGAAAAATGTCTGTGTTCTCAAAGAAAATTTAGAATTTAAATACATTCTTTAGATACAAAAAGTCAATGCTACTTTATGGGAAATAATTGAAAGCATCTTTTTAAAAATGTATAATTGTATTTTATTATTACAAATTTAAAAAAAATTGTCGTAAGATGGATTTAAAGACCTGATGATCTTTTTAGTATGTGGTGTCTGATTAAGTAGTTTTATAGAGGTATATGAGACTTTTCAATTCTAAGAAACTCCTTGACCATATACTTTGATTAGCAAGGAACTAGAAGCTATCTGGAGATTATTGTTCCTGTCTACAATAAAGTGTGAGACACTGGTGTACGTGATACCATAGTTTAGAAATACCAGAAAGACTTCTCATGACTGCTAAATTTTTCCACTCATTTATTTCAGTTTCCAAACTTTCATTTTCATTGAAGTATTGTGGTTTCCGAAGTTACTCTATTTTATATAAATTTTTTTTTTTTTAACAAGGCTAATATTCTTGAATGTGTTTATTTAAGTTTTCTAAATGATAGCTGGTTACTGAGCATTGGCCATACAAGACAAGAAATTTTATGTGTTGGAGAGGGAACGTCACAATTTAAGGAGGACAGTCATGCACAGATACAATATTACAAAATTGAGGAACAAGAAGTTGTATTATACTACATTACATTACAGAACACAAAGGAGAGAATTATTTGTCTCCAGTGTGGTGCCTTCTCTCCTGTTTTAGGGCCTACTCATTATTTATCATATTGGTTCAGAGTTCAGGCTCTGATATCATTGGACTTGTATTCAAATCCCAGTTCCAAAGCCCAAGAAATCTGCTCTATCTCTCAGTAACTACATGAGTTTGGATCAGTTATTTAATTTCTTTGAGCCATAGTTTAATCACCTGCCACAATAAACATAATACTAGGACCTAAGGTTGCCATGAGGGTTAATAAAGCAATGTGTAAAAGAACTTGGTACAATGTTTCCGTTGTTGCTGCTATTGTTATTGTTATTAGTGAGAGGTGCAGAGAAAGCATTGAAAAAGTTGGGAACATTTTGAGGATACTTGTCCTCTGGAGGTAGAATTGAATAGAAAGAACAATTTTGGAAACAAAAATGAGAAAGTTTTGGGAATAAACTTTACTTAATTAAAAATTGTACTTCTCACTGAGTAGGAAGAGGCCAAAGAATAAGAAGTAGAATCATTATGAAGAAGCGGGTGAAGAGGTAAGACAGAGAAGAAAAGCTAAGTAAACATAGTAAAGGCCAAAATAGCAATCAACTCTAGCATTTCTCAGTGTGTGTACTTTCCATTACTTTATTGTTATTCCTACTCTCTAACACATCTAATGTCTTTAATTTGATCATCTCGGCACATAGCAAATGGAATTAAGCAGTTCTCTGCTCTCTTTATTTTTGGAAATGAACGAAGTAGCAGGTGCATCTCATTAAGTTGCTAAGATTGATAAGACTTAACTATAAGCAGGATGGAAACTGGGAGAACTTCCAGATGATAGAGCTCATGCCAAATTAAAAGACTCTTTCAAGGAAGTGTAATTGTGCAGTTGATGGTTGGAATAACCTGATGCTTGATACAGGAAATAAGCAGTGAACAGGAAAGAAATCTACAGTTAGGAAAACAAGCAGCAAAAACAGTAGTTTTAAAATACAGATTATTGTCATCTGAAAAAATAGTAGGCTAATTGAAATAGAAAATTTTTGTGTTAGTTGGAGTGTTTTATATTAATAAAGAACTTGAAAATTAAATTCTATCTTTAACCCATTTAATAAAATCAAACACATCATTCTTAGTAGTCTTCCCTTCTGGTGGCCTTGTGATTGTCTTATCCCTTCTTACGTCTAAGTTGTAGAGCAAACTTACATTTTCATCAGATCTCCGAAGATTAGGACAGTGATTTCAGATCTTCTGTGTTCTCATCTTTTCTGTTCAGTGTTCCACATTCTGTAGATTTTCCTTTTCTGCTTGAAGAATGTTTTTGATCCTGCAGTCTACAGGAGGTTGGGGTCAATCAAGTACAAAGTGTCAGTGGCTCCCAATGAGGTCTCTGATAGCTGCCTTTTTTTTTTTGTACAGGAGATTAAACTCAGGACGTTGTACTTGTGAGGCAGGCATGCTAACACTGAGCTAAATTCCCAGCCCATGGCTGCCTTCTTTCTGAATTCAAAGATAAGAATTGATATAGGAATTTCAGATGATTTTTTTTTCCTGGTACTGGGGATGAAACTCAGGACCTTGTGCTTGTGAGGCAGGCGTGGCACAACTGAGATAAATCCCTGGCTGATATAGGAATTTCAAATTCCACTGTAGAGTTTCCATGTGAAAAAATGGGGAGCACAAGCTAAAAACTGTCAAAACATAGTCCATAGGTGGCTACCTGCTCGATTTACACTAAAGTCTTCCTGTAAATATATTTTAGTTTAAACTGTTAATATTTTTATTAAAGTACTGCAAAGGAAGCTACCTGTAAGTGATCTCACATCTTCCTATATATTTTGCTTTTTCTTTTTTTTTTTTTTTAATTTGTAAATCAGGGATCGAACTCAGGACCTCGTGCTTTCAAGGCAGGAGATGGCACCACTGAGCTAAATCCCTGGCCCTGGATCACTCAATCTTAACCTACATAAATGTGAACTTGTATATTTTCCTTTCCAAATTTTCTCTTCTTTTATTATTCAGTTTTCTCTGGCTCCTTAATGGTACTGCAAATAACTTAGCTGCTCAAGCCAGAAACCGGAGAGTCACCTTTAATTCTTCAGATTGACTTCCATCAACAAGCTCTTATAATCTGAACTCCCAAATATTTCTTAACTCTGTCCATTTCATTCCACTGCTGCAGACTTTGCTCTGGGTCACTTTGCTCTGGGTCAATATTTTCATCTTGAATTGTTGCAACAATCACCTAATCAATCTCCTTATTTTCACTTCTGTCTTTTTTTTTTTAATCTATTTTCTACTCAGTTGAAAGGGTGGGTCTCTTAAAATGGAAATATAATTATGTAACTTATGCACTTGAAATTCCTAATTGTTTTTCACAACCTGAACTTTTACTGATTTAAGACCCTATCTTAGTGATTCACAGACACAGAAGAATGTTTAAAAATCATTTGAACTCACTAAAACACATATTCCTTTACGCAACTCCCAGAAAATCTTATTCTTTGCTTGGGCCGAGAATATGAATTTCTAACAAGCTCTCCGATTTGGCTGATGCAGTCAGTCATAGACTACATTTTGAGTAGCAATGCTCAAGTTCAGCCTCACCTTCTACTGTTCTTCGTCCTTCTTCCCATTCCAGCTGCATTTGGTTTCTTTCTTTTCTTCCAGTATGCTAGCTTTGTACCAATCTTAGGGCCTCTGAACAGGTTGTTCGATATTATTCAATACTATCTGCTCTATCTTCTTTTGGTAACATCGTTCCACTTTCGTTACCTCTTTCCTTTGGTGTATGGTCAGTCTGATGGCATGGTTACTCAAGGCACTCTGGTCAAGGGATGGGCACGGGTTATACGGTAGGCCAGTGGAAGCCTCCTAAGAATTTGAATTGTGAGCCAAGTGATGCACATGGCTGCAGAGGTACTGACAGGATGAGACTATGGATAAGGTGGACTAGTTAGAGACACTGGTTTGTGATCTTTGTTACACTGTACTTCAAGTACTCTTCTAATCCTTAGGGGCTCCATGTCCTTCAGATAAATTTCCTTTTTTCAACCTAAATTTATCAGAGTTGGTGCCTGTGGCTCACAATCAAGGAATCCTCATTCCCCAAGTCTTCAGCTTCTGTAAGTTTTTCAGAGAGGTTTTATTTAGTCACTTTTCTGTTGTTAAGACAAAACACTCAACACCTGCAATTTAATACACTTTCAGTGTTGTAATACATTCCCAGAGTAAACACTATTCGGTGGCAGTGAGAAAGAACCAGGTCCAATCCTACTCTTCCCATCTGAAGTCACAGGAGCATTTTCTCACCGAAATCAGCACTCTGCTCCTACTCATTGACCCGAACGAGGCCCAGGGTGACTACAGCTCTTCCCACAACTCTGTTTGCCCTACTAACTGACCTTTAGGCCATAGATCACTCCTGCAGTCCTGACAAGAGCCTTGGCTCAACCAACAACCACGACACCCCTCCACCAACCCAGGCCACTGCTGCCTTCTCTCTGAAGAGCAGTAGAAGACCACATGTGCCTGCCAGGTTAAAGATCAGGGAGATACCAGGGCCCTTTGCCATTATCTTTGAAATCCCCAAGTTCAGTGGGCCACAGTCAACACTGCTGCTCCTCCTGGAAACTCCTTGAGAGTGCTGGCAGTTAGGACTTCTGTCCAACCACCACTGAGGAAATGGTGAGAGCTGTTAATCAAGGAACCAATTCCGCATCCTGTAAAGCTGTCACCATGACAGCTGAGTCTGTCCTAGATATCCCTTGGCCCGTCTGAGATATATTTGCCTTGGCTGTAGCAAGCTCAACATTTCCTATCCCATGTGAGTCTTCCCTGGAGCCACTCCAGGTGACACTGTGCCTTCCAGCACTATTTTAAAAGTCCCCAAACAGGTCAGCAAAATTCAAGAGTCTGCTTGTGTGTGCTCTGCATTCCCTCACGCTCCCTCAAGTGTACTAAGCCCTGCGCTGCAGCACAGGTCCCAGTAAAAGCCTTGTCCGGGTGGCCTTATTGATTGTTATTCCAGGTAAAGTGGGTTGTATTAAGAGACAGCTGGTAGCACCAAGGACTGACAATTAGCTCTGAAGAGCTCCTAAGAGGAGCAGAGCAGTAACTGAGAGTGGTAGAGACAAGTGAAGAATGCAGAGACCTGTGGTAACCACTGGAGACCTGTGGAAGAGTTTAAGAAAAGCATCAGAAGCTCCAAGGAATGTTTCAGAAAGTCTTTGCTGCTGAGGATCTTATAGAGGTGGCTCAGCAGTGGAAATCAATATGGAGATATCTTAAACAACTAGGATTAAAAGTCCCACTTGACCCAGCTATTCCTCTGCTGGATATCTTCCCAAAAGAATTAAAAGAATCTGCCGACACCTCACTTGCAAATTCAAGGTCCCGAGTTTGATCTCCGGTACCAAAATGAATGAATGAATGAATGAATAAATAAATAAAGAAAGAAAAGAAAAGAATCATACCACAGTGATATATGCTCACCCATGTTTATAGTGACACAGTTTTTAATAGCTAAAACTTGGAAACAGCCCACTTGCCCATCAACTGGAGACTGAATAATGAAGATGTGTTTTTGAAAATAAAATGGAGTATGCCAGGTGTGGTGCATGCCTGTAATCCCAGTACTTGGGAGGCTGACTCAGGAGGATCGCTGTGAGTTCGAAACCTTTATGTCCTTTATGAGCCTGGGCTACATAGTGAGTTCCAGATCAGTCTCAACTACATACTGAGACCCTGTCTCAAAAAAAATAAATAAATAAAATAAAATAAATGGAGTACTCCTCAGCCATAAAGAATGAAAAACTAGAGACACCTATAGCTAAGTGGATGCACATTGAGGCCACACTCTTAAGTGAAATTAATGGGACACATGTGTAAATACTGAATAGTTTCTCTGGTATGAAAAATTAAAATTGTAAATAAGGATCAAATGTATAACTGATATTGTATAATAGGAAGAAAAGGTCTAAAGAAGTAGGGGAAGTGGGAAGGGTAGAGGAAAGGTAAGAAGGAAAAACAAAAAATATGAGAAAAGGAAAAACATGGGAATAAAGTCTTTGTAAATAGGGAAGGGTGGAGGGGGTGAAGGGAGGGCAGGGGAATGGGAAAAAATGAGAGCCAAGATGCATCATGTAAAGGTACAAGATCCCAGTGATGAATGTAATTGTATTGTATACTTAACACATACCAATAAACTTAATGAAAAAAAGAAAAGCTCAGAGATATAACTCTAAATGTTAAGAGCCACTGGTACTAAAACCTGGAGCTGTTATTATCAGGGAGCAGCACTTTCTAATTTGTCATGTTTATCCAAATTGAGCAAGAACTCTCAGCTGATTGGTAATGACTTGGAAGACAACAGGGTGATCTTCCCTTTTAGGACACCATGAAGAATAGGGCAGATAACAGTGATGGTTGTCTGCAGGTTCAAGAACCAGCCCACATTTGATGCTCATTTTACACGCAGCATAAATATACACTAGATGATTAGAGTAGAATTTCTTAAAAGTTCTAATAGTCTAAGTTTGGCAATACTTCATCCTCTTTGAATATTTTATTCAAAGTGAGATTAACATAATTTTTCTTGCTTGTACTGTCTTTGTCAATTTTGGTATAAGGTTATCTTGCCCTGCTGGAATTAGTTGGATAGCTTTCTCTTTTGATTATTCGAAATGTGGAGAGGACCGTAGTATTGATTATGCCCAAAGCAGACTGTGAAGAGTTAACCCCACAGTTGGCTTGTTTATAGAAACGAGTCTGGCTGAAGCCTACATGCCGAGGTCAGAGTAACTCACACCCCAATTCGGTTTTCACAACTAAACCTTCAGACTAGAAGGACAATGTTCTAATTACAGCCATATATTTGGTCTACTGTGTTCCCAATTTGAGAATGCTTTGTCTTGTCCTTTATGAGCCTTGTTTATATTAATTTCCATAGAAACCCCATGTTGCCTTTACCCCAGCTGATTGCCAATAAAAGTCAGTGCCTGGGACTGTGCAGCGCCTTTGTCGGTTGCACTGGCATTGGTTGTCCTGGCACCATGCTTTCTGTCTCTTAGTTCTGTCTCCCAGTGCATTCTTTTTCTCAGGCCTGCTTTGCACACTGGGCAGGTGGGTACTGGTACCCAGCGACAGGAGAACTACTCTAATAACTGGTGCCCAATGTGGGGCTTGAACCATGAGCAATCACCTGCTCAATGAAGCTACTCAGAATAAAAAGGAAACAATTTAAAATGAAAGTAACAAGATCTAATTGAGCTTGTGGAGGGAGCCGTACCCTTCCCTCTTTTGTTTATGTAATTGGGCCTTTAGGGAAAGGTGAGTAGATCCAACAATGGTTTGGCCCCATAAGTTATCCAATGTATCTATGTCCACTAGAACTTATAATGTGCAATACTTTTTTATAAAGAGCATCTCCAACTGGATAGGGGAAAAAGGTCATAGTTTCAATCCAAGTGCTTTAAGATCAGAAGGGTGGATGGAGGTAAGATTGCAGTTAGGGACTCTCTTCAGGGAGCTAATTTAGTAGGCCTTAAATAAAAATCATGTTGCAATTTGACTCTATATAAACTCCCAGTATAAAGTCAGTCTGGTGGATTTTGGTAAAAAAGATCTAGCACATTTGTTAAACTGTTCTTAAAGGACTAAAATAGTCATTGTAACCTGCTGGCTCTTAGACCTTTTTACAAATGGAGGCTATCTGTAAATCTGATATTTGTCATAATTTTTGTTAGCTGTAAAAAGATTAAAAATTTAATAATTTTAAAAAACAATTTTAGCTAAAAAATTTTAAAACTCTTATAGAGGTCTATACATTTTACCATACTTTTTTTTTAACTTGACCTATTATAGGGGTGAGTCACTAGTGTAGTTGGAAACTGTCAGTAGGGGTCAGCAATTCTTATATCCAGCTTTATTATTATGGTCTTAATTTTATATATCTTGGGATTATACTTTTCTACTGGGTGTTTGAGGCCACGTTAAGGTGAGGCTCATATTAATTAAAATTAACCTCTTGCTGTCTATCTATCAAGGTTAATTAAGTCTCCACAGGCATTACTCTAAACCTTGTATAGAGCCTTTCAGCTCCGTCAGTGTCAGCCATCAGAATGTGTCATGGCCTTGCTTGACCAAATTGCTTTTTGTGAAAGCATGGGAGATTTTCCCTACAAGTGACACTCCTTTGGCACACTTTTAACTTTTATCTTTTTGGTGTCCAATAAACTTCTTATTTAGGAGGTTGGGTGACTTACCAAAGTTATAGGATCTTGTAGAAACTGTTCTACCATGTCCTGGGTTGTTTGTAGACCTTGAAGGCAAAGTGCCAAAATATTGGCTGTTTTCTTAGCCCAGTTACTTTTCTAGTTCTGGTCTTTAAACTTGAGTTGTTGAGCACCTAGAAGAGAAGATTAGTGACATTAGCATTGCAGTGGGAATAGCGAGTTTAATTATTATAATTTACCTGGATATCAAGCACTTTAAAATATAAAATATAGTTAGAAAACTTATTTTTTAATCAATCATGGTTGTTCTAGTAGTTTAATTACTGTAAAATGTTAGCAGAAAAAAACTTCAAATCAAGAGTCACACATATGTTAGCATGACAGTTATGATGACATTATCTTTGTAACATACTTAAATGTCCATCTTAATATAAAATAGTCATTGTTAAATCCACTCCTCCAAAATTTCTCATCTAATTTGTTATCCTTTGATAGGCTACCACCTAAAGAAAATACATCAGGCTATATGTAGCTGTTAGCATAAGTAGCTGGAGTGTAAGAGAGAGGTAAATACCTGATTCAAATATATTAGAAAAGCTATATAGTCAGAAAGAATGGATTCATTTAGTAAATCAGAAAATTAACAATAATAATTATCATACATATATATATGAAACCTTATGCCCTTTAATTAAATTTGGTTCCAAACGCAGCTTTTCAATAAAACCTTGTGATTTTTTTCCCACACACAAAATTTTTTTTTTTTAGTTTATTGGTGCATTTTAGGTATACAGTACAGTTACATTCATCATTGGGATCCTGTACCTTTACATGACAGGTCTTGGTTCTCATTTTTCCCCCTTATTCCTGCCCTCCCTTGGCCCCCTCCTCCCCTCCTCATTTACAAACACTTTATTTCCATTTTTTCAGTTTCTCATATTTTTTCTTTTCCCTTATTACCTTTCCCCTACTCTTCCCACTTTCCCTACACCTTTAGCCCTTTACTTCCTATTTCACATTATTAATGATCTCATTAGGATCCTGTGTACTATTATAGTTTTTTACAACAGAGAAACTATTCGGTATTTCAGTTAAAGAAATCTCTGTATGAACATTAAAAATAGGGAATCCTAAAATAAAACTAAAAAGGAAAGTAAAAGAGAAAAGGCAATGATGTAAGATTAAAATAATCCTTAATTCTGAAGATGAAAATGGTACCTTAACATATTTAAATTGCTTCTTGCTCTTGTAGTCTTATCTTATTCTTTTTCTTTCATTATTTAGAGAATACTTTATTAGTTTCTGTAATCAAACCCACTTAGATATGACCTTACATATTTAGTACAGTGTGTTACCCCTGTACAAATGGAAAAAAATAAAAAATAAAATAAAAAATTAACATTTCTAGACCAATAATGGCTGTCCATTTCTGTACAATGCCAACTCAGCACAGTAAATTGGGATAACTTTTTCCAAAGTTGACAGCACCATTAAAGTTTCCCAAAATTCAATTTATATGTATATGTATATATATATTTATATTTATATAAAAAGACTAATAATAGCAGTATGTTATGCATCAATAGCAGCAACCAGCTGTTAAGATTTTAATGTGTCCTTTTTTCTTCTCTTCTCAGATTGCTACATTTTAAACTTTGACTGCCAATACAACAGTAATAACCTTCAGTTCTTCAACAGAGTACAGAAAGAGCAATATAATCACAATTCAAGAATCTGTAATATACAAGAAATTTTAAGCACATCAATGAAATATCAACTCAAATTGAAACTAAGATACATTTATGAAATAGTTAAAATGTGTAACTTGATTTCTCTTGTAAAATCTCTTGATGTCTGGTAGAGAACAGTTGCAGTTTCTTTGGCTTTGTTTTGGTTTCCAGACCTTTTCAGGCTGCATCAGGCTGATAACACAACACTGGCCTTTGGGCTCTTCAAAGCCTGGAGTGGTTTTTTTTTTTTTCCTCCCTCTCTCTAGATTGTGTTTTATGCTTTTCAGAGATTTCCTAGCTGTTTTCAATCCATTACTTATTTTCTCATTTTTATTCTTTCCAATTTGAGTGCAAGACCTGCTCAACCCTCTCTGAGTCTAACCATGATGTTCTATCCACACCCTCTGGTGCAGTAAACCTAGTAGTTCTCATGATTTTGCCCCCACCTCCTCTGCACCTGTGATCTTAGCAACTCAAGTACAGGGGGAGGCAGCTCAACCTCCTCTAGAGGGGAAGCACTGAGGTTTACCTGTAATGATGTCACATTTTCTGAGAGAGGTGAGTCCACCATGTGAAAGACAGCAGATATGGCAAGCAGTTGTTCTAAGACTGAAACTACACAGTTCTCACCAGCAGCTGATTGCCATGGAGCAGAAGTCTGAGCGGCTCCCAGACTCAGTCATTCAGGCCACAAAACAGAGCACACAAGACTCCAAGTTGTCAAGGCCTAAGTTAAAGTTTCAAGGGAGATAATTTTTCTTCCTGTTGAGCTGTCTGGATGTTATTTTTGACATGCTAAGTTCCACATCTAAAGTTCTTATTTGTTAAAAATTATGATTATGTTTAAGTATCTTTTGCAGCATTTATTTCTATACTGCAGGCCAACTTGGGCCAAAAGTGATTACCCTGTGTTTTAGTCCCAGCTGACTTACTACCTTTAATACCTTCTTGCATCTGAAGCACACACCTCTTTTTTTCCTGGGTTTTGTGCTTCTCCTTGACCTTGACTGTGTTGTTGTTTCTTTTCTTTCTTTTTCTTTTCTGAGTAGCTTCATTGAGCAGGTGATTGCTCATGGTTCAAGCCCCACATTGGGCACCAGTTATTAGAGTAGTTCTCCTGTCGCTGGGTACCAGTACCCACCTGCCCAGTGTGCAAAGCAGGCCTGAGAAAAAGAATGCACTGGGAGACAGAACTAAGAGACAGAAAGCATGGTGCCAGGACAACCAATGCCAGTGCAACCGACAAAGGCGCTGCACAGTCCCAGGCACTGACTTTTATTGGCAATCAGCTGGGGTAAAGGCAACATGGGGTTTCTATGGAAATTAATATAAACAAGGCTCATAAAGGACAAGACAAAGCATTCTCAAATTGGGAACACAGTAGACCAAATATATGGCTGTAATTAGAACATTGTCCTTCTAGTCTGAAGGTTTAGTTGTGAAAACCAAATTGGGGTGTGAGTTACTCTGACCTCGGCATGTAGGCTTCAGCCAGACTCGTTTCTATAAACAAGCCAACTGTGGGGTTAACTCTTCACAGTCTGCTTTGGGTATAATCAATACTACGGTCCTCTACAGAAATATCTTCTAAAATTTGGACTATTATTTAGTGGTTTGGTGAATTTACCTTTAATACCTTCCAGAGTTGAATTTTTAGGGGAGAGTTGCAGATATTTGTCTCAAGTTCTTCAGTCTCATCATGTTACCTACATCTTTAACGTAATTTGATTAAGAATTTGCTATGTTTTTGTTTTTGTTTTGTTTTTGAGACAAGGTCTTGTTACATAGTTCAGGCCTTCCTTGAACTTACTGTGGTAGTCCATGCTGGCCTTGAACTTGTAACAGTCCTCCTACTTTGGCCTCCCAAGGGCTGGGATTACAGGTGTGCACTACCACACCTGGCTTTGCTATGGTTTAGATCTAGGATATTTCCCCAATCTTTCATGCATTTAGAGGAAGAGTTTGGGAGGGTAGTTGAACCATAAGGACATTGTACTCATCAGTGGGTTCACAGTGACTTTACTAGCTGAGTATGATGTTGGGAGATAGGGCCTGGTTAAAAGAGGTGGGTTACTAGGAGCATGACCTGGAAAATTGTATATCCCCTGCCAGTGTCTTCCTTCCTTCTTAGCTTTCTGGCCACCATGCTGTGAGCAACTTTCCTCCACCTAGGGTCCTCTACCATGGTGTCTCTGCCTTGGACTAGGCTGGCCATGGACTGAAAACAAGCCAAAATGAACCTCTTCTTTAAATTGCAGCTGCTGAGTATTTTGCTTTGGCAATGAAGTGACTAAAATAAAATTTAATACCAGGGAAATGGAGTTGTTGCTGTCACTATACCTAAACACATGGGTTAGAAGCTTTTGGAAGTGGTTTTCTGGAGGAATTTGGAAAGGTTTGGAAGCTGGAGAAGCCTTAGAATGAATACAGTAATATGGGCCCAGTGAGAGATTTTAGTCAGAGCTCAGAAGACCAAAATGCTGATCAGAATGCGAACAGTAGAAGCCAGACTCTGGAGGTTTCAGTTGGGAACAAGGATTCCACTGACACTTGTGCTAGAAACCATGTGTGTTACCTTGTGGCAGAAGATTTGTCTACATTTTACCCATGTCCTGAGATATACAAAATGAAATTTAAGGAAATGAATTATTTAATCTGGCAGAGGAAATTTCAAGACAGGTCAACATTCAGGCTGTGGCATGGGTACTGCTGGCTGCTTTTAGTCAGATTTATAGTAAGAATCAAGGGAAAAGGGCAGAACAGAAAATTTTAAAAATTTAATTCATTTCACTGTTCTGAGCCATCCAGGCACTCAACCATGGTCTAAAGGGACCTGACTACTGTTCAAGCTGACAGCAAATCTTGGTATTGTTTGTGGAATTGTGGTTTTACTGGCATGCAGAATGTAAGAGTTGTGGGGTCAGGGAGGCTTCCACCCAGATTTCAAAGAAAGATTTTGGAGGCCAGATAAGGAGCCCCTGACAGGGTAGTGCATGAAGCTGAGGGAATGAAATGAAAGGTGCAGTGGAGGACTCAGGAGGTTGGAGAGGCCAGGAATGAGGAATGTCTGCCTTGGAAAGTTGTAGC
This sequence comes from Fukomys damarensis, assembly GCF_012274545.1. Lineage (NCBI taxonomy): Eukaryota > Metazoa > Chordata > Mammalia > Rodentia > Bathyergidae > Fukomys > Fukomys damarensis. Next base: position 68,391,677 of record NW_022900949.1, on the reverse strand, counting down.
TCAACAATAGAGCCATTTCAAGAAAGAGGCTACATGGGTTGCAACCAGCAAGGCCATGGGAGTGGGGCTGTCAAGATCCCTAGAATGTAAATCTTATTACCACGTGCCCTGGATGTCAGATATGAAGCTCTAGAACTTCATGTTTGCTCTGTTGGATTTTGGTCTTGTTTTGGTCTGATTTTTTTCTGTCTCCCAATTCCTCTCTTTTGGATTGGGAATATTTATGCTGTGTCATTATACCTTGAATTATGTTGTACAGATGTCAACAGCTGAGAGTCTGCCTTGACCCTCAGAAGGAACTTGGACTTCTGGGAAATGCTGGAAGTGTTGAGACTTTGGGGAAGGAACTATTGCAGTTCTAGCTGTACACCTGATAATTGTATTATGTTAGGTGAAATTATGAACTTCCTATTATCTTTAATAGAGGGTAAGGATGGCTTAAGGAGATGTGTTTGGATTTGAAGTTGACATGAGATGAATTGTGACCATTAATCTTGATATGTCAACTTCATTGGAATAGCAAACACCTAGCAGATTAATAAAGCACACACGTGGGTACTACATACGGTCCATCATCCATTTCTTTCTGTTTCTGTTGCTCTCCTCTGCTTCCTGACCACTATGAAATGAGAAGCTTTGCTTTGCCGTACCCTTTTGCCATGAGATCTCTGTCTGGGAGCCTATTGATTGGGTACTGAATCTCTTTTAGGTTATAAGTGTCAAGTATTATGTTCCAGTGATGGTGAATTAGTAACCGACTAGCAAAGATACTGATTTTATTTCTTTTGGATATTCTAGGTCCAGTTAATAATTCCAGCTACTTGGGAGACTGGGATGGGAAGATTGTTGAGTTCATGGCCAGCCTGAAAAGAAGCATTTCCTGCGTGGGGGGTATAGCTCAGTGGTTCCACCAGCTGCCTTGCAAGCACAAGGGCTGGAGTTTGATCCCCAGTACCAAAAAAAAAAAAAAAAAAAAAAAAAAAAAAAAAAAAAAAAAAGAAAGAAAGAAAGAAAAAAAAGAAAAGCATTTCCTTTGGATGCACACGCAGAAATACCTGCAGCGTCCACAACACAAGTGAACTGAAGATAGCAGTGGTGGTCCTTATTTCCACAATAGAATTTCTGGGTGGTAGCGTAGCTCTATCTTAATTTTTTGAGAAGCCTCTACAGTTTTTTTTTTTTGGTTTTTTGAGACAGGGTCTCACTATGTAGTTGAGACTGACCTGGAATTCACTATGTAGCCCAGGCTGGTCTCAAACTCACAGTGATCCTCCTGCCTCAGCCTCCCGAGTGCTGGGATTACAGGCGAACACCACCACGCCTGGCATCTACAGTTTTTCATAAGGACTGTATCATTTACCTTGCCATTAACAATGAGTAAGGTTTCCTTTTTCCCCCCAAACCTTGACAGTACTTGTTATCATTTGATCTTTCGACAATAGCCATATACTTATTGACTATTTTTGTACCTTCTTTAGGATTCTCTTTAGGATCCTACCCTCTTCAGGCTCCTTGCCCATTTTTTTCTTTGATCATATTTAATTTTTTATTTTTTAGTGCTGCCCAACACAATATTTATTTCATTTGTTTTATTTCTTTAGTACTGTTTGGTGCTGATTTCCTGAAAGTGAATGGAAACTTTTGTGGCCTTTTCCTTTCCTGTAGGCTGTCTCAAATTTTCTAAATTTGGAGCATCTGAGCAAGCTGAAAGGAAAAAGGGATTTCCTAAAAGCACTTGTGGCTGGGGTGAGGGGGCTTGTTAATCATGCCCTATATTGGGTAATGAACTGCTTGTGTCACCAGAAGGGGTGAGGTGAGGTCTCCTAAAGCTGAGATAGGGCACCTTAACTTAGCACACTTGCAGATAAGTTATAGGCTTGATGACTTTTGTCACAGAAAAAGAATTTCAAGACATCAGTAAAAGGCATAGAGAGGTTTATTAGGTACTGGTTTACAATTATATATTAAAAGAGAATACCATATAGGCTCTCAAGTAAAAGAAGTGCATTGTGGCCTGGAGCTAGATACATTTATGTGGTTTGGGACATGGATATCTATGGGAAGAGAGGATTCAATTTACAGGAGAAAGGTGATGGCCCTTTCTACAGGCAAAAGACCCATTTCAAATGTGAAAGGGGATGGCCTAGTTTCAGGAGAAAAGGCCCTTTTCACAATGAGAAGCACAGCCCCAGGCTTATTGTGTCTTTTAGACCCATAGGAATTTTTTAAAGTGAGTTTCTTGAAAGACCCGAGTATCTTTTGTGCACTGAAAAGCTGTTTTTCTTAAAAGTACAATTTTAAAATTATGGCTTTCCTTGTCTCCTTTCTATTATACATACTTATTTCTTCTATCCCTTTAAGTCAGTTGAACTTGAGGCTTCAACTAAAGCTGGGAGTTCCCTTCTTAGAGCAGCTCTTCCCCAGAGGCATGAGCTGGAGGAAGTCACAGCGGTCACTGAATGCGCGATGGTCGCAGCATCCACAGCACAAGTGCACTGAGGATCGCAGTGGCGGTCCTTATTTCCACCAACAATGCTGATTCTCAGAAACTCGTCGCGGATGAAGGACTTGGCCCGGGTCACGCGTGGGTCTTCTCCAGGTTCAGGAGTAGTGTGGTGAGCAAATCCCGGAAAGTAGTCCTCCATCTTTGATTTCCCAGCAGGACTGTCTCAGCCTGCAGATCTTGTCTGCTGAAGAACAGAAGCACACAGAAGGAGCGCGGGCATACGCACCGCACGGACCTGAAGAGGTCCGGAGTCTCTCGGGTCGTAGCTGCTGCTGTCCACTACGAAGATGATGGCAGTCAAATTACCGAGGTACTCCTACCATATACGGAGGAAATAGTACCGACCCACCACATCGAACACGTGGAAGTTGACTTTGTCCCCTTGGAACTTAGTCTCAGAGGTTCCCAGTGTGGACACACGACAGCGAAGGAGAGCCTGGTGGTTTGGCAGGCAGTGGGGCTGCCCCTCTTGTCCAGGAAGTACCTGGAGCAGCCGGTCAGCTGGTACTGCTGCAGCTCTCCCAGCGGGCGGGCTCTCCCGCATCCTGGCACAGAGCCCCGGTGTGCTCGGCGATTCGGGTGGGACGCTGAAGCTGAGCACGGTCCTGGCGCTCAGAGTGTAGACCACTCCGCCCGGGTTCTCTGGGTCGGCCCCTTCCGCGGGGGGTAGGGGTGAGTGGGGCTGCAGGCCGCTCCTTTCCGCCTTGACGGTCTCAGTAGCGTCCTCCAGATCGTTTTCGATGTTCTGCACTTCAGGGGCCCCATTCTCTGCATCAAACCCCTTCCCACGCAAGAACCTCGCCTGCTTGAAAATGGTGCTCTTAGCAGATTTCTTACCACCCAGAAGCGCCAGGCGGTCGTGGCCAGCTGGACCCGCTCGTCCTTCCGCAGCTGCTCTCAGTCTTTCTGCTGACCTTACGCTGCACCTTCTCCCTGAGCTGGCTTTCGGTCCTCCAGTTCCCGAGCCAGCTCAGGCTCCAACAGCGGGCCACCCCTGCTCTCAGTGCCTGGGCCGGGGTGGCCACTCGGACCCAAAGTTGATGTGGTTTAGGCTGCTGGGAGTAGTGGGGAGAGCAGACTGGGGCAGAAGAGGAAGAGGTGGGCTGAGGAGAGGGAGGGGAGAGGCCTGCAGTCTTTCCGGTCTTTCCGCAGGGCTGATTTCAGGAAGCGGGATCTGGGGCTGAACCCAACCCGACCAGGAAGTCCTGGGAACCCCCACTCCCCCAACCCCCAGTCCAAGCTGTAGGCCGCGAAAGAGGAGCCAGCAGTGAAGACCTTGCACTGGAAGCAAATGCTCCAACTCCCAGACCACCTCCCACCTTTTGAAAGTTATTTGTTTGTTTATTTATTGGCAGGGTCTCACTCTGTAGTTCAGTGGCCTCGAATTCACTATGTAGCCCAGGTTGGCCTCAAACTTGTAGCAATCCTACTGTCTCAGCCTTCTGAGTGCTGTAATTACAGGCATACACACCCCCCACCCGCCTTTAGACAGGGTCTAGTACTTCAGGCTGGCCTTGAACTCACTATGTAACCCAAGTTGGCCTCAAACTTGCCTCAGTCTGCAAGTCCTTTGCCCATTTTTAATCAAGTCATTTTGGTGAGGTTTTGTTTTTGTTCATCTGTAAATATTTTGGGGGCCGTTGACTTGTATTGACTTAAATCCTTATATTTTGCATATAATTTCTGTGGAATACTAGATGATTATCAGTGTTTTTCCCTCTCATTTTGAGGGCTGCCTTTTCATTGTTTTCTTCGCTGTACAGTCTTCTATTTTGATGCAGTGCAGCGTGTTTATTTTTGCTTTTGTTGCCCGTGCTTTTGGGGTCATGTCCAAAAAAATATTACCAAGTACAATGTGAGGGAGTATTTCCATTATCATTTCTTCCAGGCATTTTATGGCTTCAGGCCTTATGTTTGAGTTTTTAATTCACTTCGGGTTCATTTTTTGTGTATGGTATAAGATAAACATCCATTTTTTGGTATATGTATATCCAGTTTTCCCAACACCATTTAACTGAGAGATTATACTGTCCCCATTGTATAATTATTGGTTCCTTTGCGAAGGATTAGTTGGTCATGTAAGAGTGGGCTTATTTCTGGGATTGCTGTTCTGTTCCACTGATCTGTATATGTGTTTTATGCCAGCATGATAATATTTTGATTGCTGAAGCTTTATAATACAATTTCAAATCAGGAAGTGTTAAACTTCTAGCTTTGTTCTTAAGATTGCTTCAGTGGTTCCATACAAATTTTAGAACTTTCATGTTTTCATGTGGAAAATGCATTGGAATGTTGAGAGCTTACACTGAATTTGTAGATTCTTTTGGGTTGGATATTTTGACAGTATTGATTCTTCTGATCTGTGGACATCTTTTTATTTGCATCTTCAGTTTCTTTTATCAATGTTTTATAGTTTTTTTAAAATTTAATTTATTGGTACATTCTAGGTATACAGTACAGTTACATTCATTACTGGGATCTCGTACCTCTACATGACAAGTCTTGGTTCTCAGTTTTTCCCCTTGTCCCCACGCTCCCTTCATCCCCTCCTCCCCTTCCCCACTTCCAACACTTTAATTCCATTTTTACATTTTTTCATATTTTTTTCCTTTTCCCTTATTCCCATTCCCTATCCTTCTCACTGTCCCTACACCTTTGGTCCTTTTCTTCCTATTTGCTAACTGTACCGTTAGGATCTTGAGTACTATTTTAGTTTTTCACACTAGAGAAACTATTCGGTATTTGCTTCTGATGTAGAGGCCTCATATTTCTTTTTCCTGTCTAGTTTTTCTGACATGGACTGTCAGTATGATATGCTGAATAGAAGTGGTGTATTAGTCACTTTCCTGTGGCTGGATCAGGATACCTGACGAGCACAATTTAAGGAGGAGAGGTTTGTTTTGGCTCATGGTTTCAGAGAGCTCAGTTATGGTCGGATGGTTCTGGGCAAAAACAGTATGGCAAAAGGGCATGACAGAGGGAAGCTGCTCAACCCATGGCAGCCAGGAACCAGAAAGTGGGAGAAAGAAGGCAGGGAGGCACACAAGAATGCACCCTTGTGTGGGCTGGGGATTTAGCTCAGTGGTTCCATTACCTGTTTTGCAAGCACAAGCACTGGAGTTTAATCCCTGGTACAAAAAAAAAAAAAAAAAAAAAAAAATCATTTCACATCACAATCCCAGAGACCCACCTTCTCTAACCAGACCCCTGCTAAAGCATATGCAGCTATGAACTCATCAATCGATTACTCGTGAGTATGCCATCCCCATGATCTGGTTAACTTCTAGAAACCCCTCTTCTGAACACACGAGACTTTTAAGGCTTATTTTAGATCTAAACCATAGCAAATGGTGAAAGTGAGGATCCTTGTCTTATTCTCTTTCAATACTGAATATGATGTTATAATACTGGCAGTGTACTATGTAAAATCTATGCTGTATTGAAGTACATTCCTTCCATATTTCATTTGTTGAGAGGTTTGTTTGTTTCTTTTTTTGGTACCAGGGATCAAACTCAGGTCCTTGCACTGGCAAGGCAGGTGATGGAACCACTGGGCTAAATCCCCTGCCCAAGAGTTTTTTTTTTTAATCATGAAAGGCTGTTGAATTTTGTTAAATTCTTCTTCTGGATCTGTTGAAATGATTTTATCCTGTAATGTAGTGTGTCCATCCTTGCATCCAAGGGGTAAATCTCCCTTTACCATGGTGTATGATGCTTTTTTATTGAGTTTATTGGTACAATCTAGGTATACAATACAGTTACATTCATTATTGGAATCCTGTACCTTTACATAATAGGTCTTGATTCTCATTTTTTCCCCTTGTCCCTGCCCGCCCTTCACCCACTCCTTCCTTCCCCATTTACAGACACTTTATTTTCAATTTCTCATATTTTTTCCTCTTCCTTATTACTTTTCCCCCACCCTTCCCACTTTCCCCACACTTTTAGCTTTTTACTTCCTATTTCACATTATTAATTATCTTATTAGGATCCTGTGTACTATTATAGTTTTTTTACACAAGAGAAACTTCGGTATTTCAGTTAAAGAAATCTCTGTATGAACATTAAAAATAGGGAATCCTAAAATAAAACTAAAAAGGAAAGTAAAAGAGAAAAGGCAATGATGAAAGCTTAAAATAATCCTTAATTCTGAAGATGAAAATGGTCCCTGAACATATTTAAATTGCTTCTTGCTCTTGTAGTCTTATCTTATTCTTTTTTTATTTAGAGAATACTTTATTAGTTTCTGTAATCAAACTCATGTAGATATGACCTTACATATTTAACACAGTGCATTACCCCTGTATAAATGGAAAAAATAAACTAAAATAAAAATTTAAATTTAAATTATAAAAAAATTTAACATTTCTAGACCAATATGGCTGTCAATTTCTGTATAATGCCAACTCAACACAGTAAATTGGGATAACTTTTTCCAAAGCTGACAGCACAGTTAAAGTTTCCAAAGATTCAAATTATATATATGTATTTATATATATTTATATTAAAAGACTAATAATAGCAGTATGTTATGCATCAACAGCAGCAACAGCTTTTCCAGGTTCTGCAGTCATCTGAACAAAATTATAGACATTCAGCACATTCCATTAAAAAAACAAAAACAAAAAACAAAGAAAAGGATAATATCCAGAAAACAGCAAAGTTCTGTTGCTGTTGTGGTACCTGGCACCATTTTTTTTTTCAGCATCCTAATCATCATCTGCAAAGAAAACATTCTAGAGTAATATCATTAAAAATAGCTCTGATAAAGCATGGTCATTACTATGTATCATAAAGCAGGTACAAGATAATTTACATTCACAGAGGTATGATACAGTAACATCCTACATCTGTATTACTAGAATAAGTTTTGGTTTGAAATTTGCTTTGTCTGCTAATAAGATTGCTACCCCTGCCTTTTTTCTGAGCTCCTGTCACACGGGGAATTGTTTTCCATCCTTTCACTTTCAGTCTATGGGCTTCTTTTGCACTAGGTGTGTTTCTTGTATGCAACATATTGTTGGATTTTGCTTCTTATTCCATTTTGCCAGTCTGTTTCTCTTGATTGGTGAGTTGAGGTCATTAACATTGATGGTTATAAGTGATATGTACTGACTTATTATTGACATGTTATTGGCCTTTTGTTGACTCTTTTTACTTTTTCACCTTCTCCTTTTAGTTTCTTGCCTTGCCTATTTGATTTGCTC
>NW_022900949.1:68353328-68383715 GCF_012274545.1 Fukomys damarensis | reverse complement strand
GTTCTTCTGTTGGGTTTCTGGGATCTTGATTATTATATATCTAGGTGTAGATTTTTTTTTTTTTTTATCATGGCTAGTTGGAGTCCTATATGCCTCACTTATCTGAATGTCAAATTCTTCCCCTCTGTTTGGGAAGTTTTCTGTCATTAATTCTGTGAACAGCTTTTTTAAGTCATTTGTATTTTCTCCTGCTACTTCATGGATTCCTATCAGCCTTATGTTATTCTTCTTTGCATCATCTAGGAGTTGTTGGATTGATTTCTCATGATCCGCTACTGTTTTAAAGAGACCTCTCTTTTCACAGTCACTGACTGCAATCTTATCTTCTATATCTGAGAGTCTATCTTCACATTCTTTTATTCTGTTGCATACACTTTCAATGGAGTGTTTAATCACCTGCATATCTGTTTGAATCTGTTTTATGGATTCCATTTCTCTCCTATGTTGGGCATTTATTGTTTCCATTTCTTTCTTATGCTGGACCTTCATGGCTTCTATCATGGTTCTGAGCTCATCTAATTTTGTCAGTTTCTACTCTAGAGTCTCGAATTGTGAGTTCCATTTTGCTCACTATCTCTATGGTTATCTGGGAAATAATTTCTGTTTTGAATTTTTCTAGAGCCTGGTTGATCTGTTTTGTTACTTCCTGTGCTTTGAGTTCAGGGCGTCCTTGTGGTTCACTATTGGCCTTTTCATCCTCATTTGCCCTACTGTTTGCCATTGGTAAATTGGAAGTCTGTCCTTGTGTCTTGCTTCAGTGTTTTCTCATTTTTATTTTTGTTGTCAGGCTGTTCTTGGTTTAATCTCTGGATTATCACCCAAATCTTCCTGATATAATTGAGCCCTAGCTTCTGGGTCTCTAACGACCCACAGACATTCTCATCTTCATAACATCAGAGAAAACAGCTCATCAATCAACCACAATCCTTTATCCTGACTGATACAATCAGCAACACATTATGATCAAGCACAACTTGGAAACTGACCACCTGTGGTAGTCACTAGTCTATCACCCTTAAACCATTTGAATTAAATTGAAAGCAAGAAGCTGTCCAGAACATGTCTGCAGTGAAAAAAATTTTCATTATAGTATATTTACCATTTAATGGCTCAGACAGAGCTAGGACACAAGGCCCCTGGTCTCAGTTAGCTGATGGCTGAACCCCATGATGCTGACTGACCTCTGGCTGCAAGGCCCAGATTGAGTTCCCCAACCTTCTGAATGGTTGAACTCCACAATATTCTATTACAGGTTTCCCACACCCTTTCTTTAAAGATGTTCAAAGTTGGGAACTCAGAAAAATACCCTTTATGACAACCTCTGCCTCTGCAGAGTGGGTCCAAAGACTGACACAAGCAGGAGGTCTGAGAGTGTGCAGGGGGTGTAGGGGAGTGATGGGTGTTCAGGGGTGCCCATGCAGCTACCTTCCTGGCATTGGATTGATGGCGGCTGGGGTGGGAAAAGTCGTGACTCTGTGTATGATGGTTTTAACATGCTGTTGAATTGAATTTGCTAGAGTACTTTGTAGAGTTTCTGCATCTATGATCATCAGAGATATCAACCTGTAATTTTCTTTTCTTGTCATGTCTCTGGCTTTGGTATCACAAAATGGGCTTTGTAAAATGAGATTGGAAATGTTCCTTTCTGTTTTATTTTTTGGAAGAATTGGAGGATTGATATTTATTTTTTAAAAAATATTTTGTAGAATTTACCAGTGAAACTACCAGGTCCTGAGCTTCTCTTTGATGGGAGAGTTTTGGTTACTGATTTCAGTCTTCTTACTTGCTATTGATCTGTTCCAATTGTCTAGTTCTTCATAATTCAGTTCTGGTAGGTTATATGTCTCTAGGAACTGCTGCCTTTTTCTAGGTTATCCAGTTTGTTGGTAATTTTTCATAGTTGTTTAGTATGATGCTTTATATTTCTGTGGTATCATTTGTGAGGTCCTTTCTGATTTCATTTGAATCTTCTCTATTTTTTTTTAGTATAGCTAAAAAGATTGATCAATTTTGTGTATCCTTTAAAAAAAACAGTGCTTTACTACCTTAAGCTTTTCTATTGTTTCACTAGTCTCTATTTCATTTTTGCTATCATCTGGTAATTTTCTGCTTTCTACTCTTTGGGCTTTTCTTTTTCTTTTCTCATTCCTTGGGTGTAACATCAGGTTGTTGAGATTTTTCTTTTTTCTTCTCTAGGTATTTGTCTCTATATCCCATATATTTTTGGTATATTGTATTTCCATTTTTGTTTGGGCAAAGATATTTCTTGATTTGTCTCTTTATATATTTTTTTGCCCATTGATTGTTTAGGAGCATATTGTTTAATTTTTCACATATCTGTGAAGTTTCTAGTTTTCTTCCTGTAATGGTTTCTAGTTCCATATGACTGTGGCAGGAAAAGATGTACAGTAGGATTTCAATCTATTGAGACTCTTTTTGTAGCCTCGCATATGAAGAGTCCTGAAGAATGTGTCATGTGAACTTCAGAAAAATGTGTACCCTGTTAGTGTCAGATGGCTGCTCTGTATATGTCTGTTAGGTCTCTGTGGTCTGAAGTGTTCATTCACTAAGTTTTCACTCTCTGCCCTAGGGAAAAATCACAGACCCAGGGAGTCTCTGTGGGTCCAGAGCTATGCCTTGTATAGGGAGGGGTGATCTGGGTGAAGAGTAACAATTACTCTTCTTAGTGTATCTTTCTTTTTTTTTTTCTTCCTCCAGTAGCATGCTGGAACTTCTCTGTGGGACTCCTGGACTCTCACATGCTACTGTTTTGTGAAGGTAGTTTTCCAAATAAGTGTGTCTGCAGGGCAATGACAGCAGTAATCTCGTATTCTGCCCCATTGCTTATGTTACCTCCTCCATCTCATTTTGAATCTATTACTTTTAATACCTTTTATTTGCTCCTATCACTCAGTCACTGCTTTTCATTGAGTAATTATGTTATCCTTATTCACTTTTTATGTCTACTGGTTTGGAAATTGTACTCCATTTGTTTGTTTTCTGTGATATCTCCATCCTTCTTTTCTCAGTTTAATGTACATCTTCCTGAGCATTTCCTTTATGAATTCTTTGAGTAGAAATTCGTTAGTGATAAATACTTATTTCTGCTGAACATCTTTATTTTGCCCTCACTTTTTAAATGCTTGATTAAGTATACAATTCAAAACTGATAAATGTAATGATTTTTAGCACTTGAACATAGTATTTCATTGAATTATAGTTTCTTTTATTGCTATTGAAAAGCCAACTGTCATTCCTTTGTATTTTATTTTTTTCTTTCTGTTTGACAACTTGTTATTCTTTTATCTTCTTTAAATTTAACTACAATATGCTGAGGTATGAATGTATTCAAACCTCAGTTGTTGAACACCCACAAGAACAGTTGAAATACATAATATGGCCAAGGAACTGTAATTTTTCCAATCCTGGTTGTCTTAGAAGTTGAACCCATGTAGAATGTTAACAGACAACAATTATAAAGCTTTACAGACAAAACCTTATATCAAGATTTTAGTATAACAATCATGATGATATTAATATAACTTTTAGGTTTTGCTATTATCTCTGAGATACATGTAAATATTCATTTTAGTATAGAATAACTTTTTAGTTATCTTTATCTATGTACAAAATATTAGGGCTGGGGATTTAGCTCATGGTGCTCTTCCTGCCTCTCAAGTGTAAGGTCCTGAGCTTTATCCCTGGTACCAAAACAAACAAACAACTTCCCCAAATTAAATGATTGAAATATTTATCTAAATTTGTTGTCTTTTTTTATTGCCATCTAAATAGGGCTGGGGATTTAGTTCAGAGGTTCGGTGGCCTGCCTTGCAAGCGCAAGGACCCGAGTTCAATCCCTGGTACCAAAAAAAAAAAAAAAACAAAAACAAAAAAACCCCCCCAAAACCCACAAAAAAACAAAAATAAAAAGAATGTACTTGTCAATAGATGTACTTTATAAGTTATTAACATCTAACCTTTAATTTCTAGAGTGACACTGCCTGGACTGCAGAGAGTTTGAACATCTCTAAATGTTGTAACACATATGTGATATACACCTAATAATCACAAAGCCCAAACCTTGAAACAGTGTCCGTATCATCTGGTTGGCTGTCTCATGCTGTATTGGCATGCACATTTCATCACAAACAGCTGGAACATAAGTAAGGAATAGCCAGATGCTTGAACCCAAAAAGATTATCATCATAAATCACTTTAGCTAGAACTTAGCAGTATTATTATTATTATTATTAATTATTATTTATTTATTTATTTTTAGTTTTGCGTCTTTGAAGGCCTTTACATTTGGGAAACATAAATACAGTGTTATCCCCTTTTACAAACTTAATTTGTTTCATGATTCTGGGGAAAGATGGCCACATTCACGTTCGTGCAGGGAGGACATCTGTAGTTGTGTTTGTCATCCAATGTGGAATTCATGAATGTAAGCAAAGTTTTGCCCAATGCTTCTCTTTGTGAACCTAACTGTTCACAAACTGAACTGTTCGTAAACTGAGGTATTATTGTATAGTATTTAATATACTGTGAGGTTAGCAATAATTGGTATCACAGCCAAATGGAAATCTTTGCATATATTTAGATTCTACTCAAGATGAAATTTAGACTCCTTTAACAGGTTTTATAAAGTATGGACAAGATTAAGGACATCTTTACAGTTCTGATATTTTTAGGAAATAGTATTAATGATCACAAATACATTTATTACCCAATATACAAGTATACCTCATTTATACAATAACAAAATGCTTGTTTAATCAAAACTAATAGAAGTAGATCAAGTTTAAATGTCAGGACCAAATTTAAAGAGATGCCAAATTTTGATCATTTTATGTTTAAGGTCTAAACATATATTGTGTAAATAGAGCATCTATTATTTACTTTGTATGTATCAAATTTGTGTAGTCTTAACTCTAGTCTTAAGTCTTAACTTTAAAGCTTAGACTCATAGCATAGCTTGTTTTAGATATACACATACATATATGTCCAAATATATGTTGTCATAAACTAATAGTTGTTTATTTAACCAATTATGAACTGATTGCTGAGAACATTTTGTAAGTCAACATATGAATGCTCTTTAACTTTTAAAGCTCACTTTTTAGTAACGAAAAGCCTAACAATGAGAACACAAGAAACTTATTTTAGTAAAATATAGAAACTTCTGTTTTTAAATGTAGCTTTGTAGGCTTAAACAAGAGCATTTCAATATGTTAAGAAAACCTTTTCGCTTTAGACATGCAATGCCTAACCTTTTAATTATAGCCAACTTAAATATATCTTAATGATTGCTTTAGATGACTCGTGAGAATCAAATCATAACACTTAAACACTTTTCACAATACACATGATCTTTAACCAAGGAAAACATTTTAAGTTACTGTAGACAACAATAGGCATTGCAATTATAAAACCAATCTTTTGATATTATCTCAATCAGCTGACAAACTGGAGGAAAATATGTTTGCCAACTTTAATGACATATTTATTTTTTTCTTGTTAACTTACCATTAACCCTGTGAACAAAGGTATTTGGGCTATATCATGAGTGTCTACTTATGTATATACCAACTAAAGTAGAACACATACTTGAAAACTGACTTACAGAAACAACATATGTAGCAACTCAATCTTATATAACCTTCATGCTATCAAACTTTAAGTGTTTTATTTGTATGTCCTATGTAAGTCTTGACACTCAGTTCTCATCTTTTAATGTTTTAGATAAGCTTGGCTACCTTGAAAACCCATACAGATTGTTTTTTTCATGGAAATCTCAAAAAGAACCAAAAAAATTGTTGAGCTCAAAAAACTTTTTTTTTCCTTAAATAAAGCAGTTACATGTGCTTTAGCTGGTTATTAACACACATTAAAGAAACACATGGACAATCATATAAATACACAAAACAATTATTTTAAATCAGAGTGCATTCTCAGATGTATTTGGCCAAGGCGAACTACAATAACTATTTTACAGTTTTTAGGTTTGTAAGTATAAATAGACTAGTCAGAACTTTTCTTATAAGTCAATTAACAGAGATCTCTTGTAATAAGAATCAGAAAAAAAGAAAGGAAGAGAGAAATTCTTTTACACTTATGAAAGCAAAGACTGTTTTTACGAAGGTCCCTAGGCTAATGATTTATCTGACTGGAACAGCCAGCTATCAGGTTTCTCATTTTTGTTTCAATAACCACAGTTGTTTGATAGCCACAGCTGATGGCCAAAACTGCTATTTTGATAGCCACATGAAACTGTTCCTTACAAGGGGACAGATTGTGAAAGGTAATTTCAACCATTTTATTTCCAGAGCATCCTCAGGCCAGGTTGGGTGTAGAAAAAGACTAGGTGAAACTCTTTGGAGCTAAGTATGTATTGTAAACAGTGGGAGAAGAAGGCCTACCAGGGCTCCAATTTGCCCTGCTGTAGATGACAGTTTCTTCTCATTTTGAAAAGAAACACAGTAAAAGAAGGCACCGCTTTCTCTCCCTCTTGCGCTGTGCCCAATCTAAAGTCCTTAGATTTAACCCTATCCAGTGCCAATGGTGGTAAACTACATGTACAAGGAAGTGGCCAAAACTGGGTCAGCCTCTCTTACTGTGAGTCTATGACTCTTGTACCACACTTTGCCAAAAGCTTTTCTTTTTCAGAATGTTGGTTAGCATATCTCTGAGAATGGTAGCTGGCCTGGCAAGATGTTCTAGAGAGAAATCATGGCAAGAGAGAGGCAGCCCTCTAGGGTGTGCCCTTGTGGCCGTCCTTTAATACCTGTCTGTGTTCAAATTTGTAAGGGTGCCTAGATTTCTTTTCCTTTTTTCTTTTTTGGTACCAGGGCTCAAACTTGGGACCTTCCACTTGCAAAGCAGGCAGCAGCACCTCTGAGCTAAATCCGCAGCCCAGTGGTTTTTATTCTATCTTGGAATTTAAAAAGATTCTTTATCTGTGTTGTAAAATCAATCAGTTTGACTCATGGAGCTGCATTCTTGAAGCGAGAGGGAAGTGAAAGGAGTTAATTTCCAATTCCAATTCCAATAAATTTGTACTAAAATGTTTACATGTATTCTTTGAGAGTTTGAGTATTAAATCTAGACCAGTTATTTTAGAACATGCCCCAGATATATGTGAAGATCAGCTTCACTCTGGAAGGGCTTCAGGGAAGAGGAAACTCACCATTCTGGAAACTTTGGTCCTGGAATTCAGCAGCCCCAGAGAAGAGAATTGCCACGGACAAAACACTGTAGTGGTAAATTGTGTTATCTCACAGAAGCAGAACAGTGAGAAGGGACAGAAGAGTGACTTTATGCGGGGCTCAAGAACTAACTCTTACTCACCTCAAGGGCAGAAAGGCAATCAAGACCAAAAGCTTTCCCAGGGTGGGTCTTAGCAAAACATTCCTCCAAAGACAAATGTTAGGATTGACTCCAACTGCATTGGTAAGCAGAAAATTAGAGCAATAATCAAAGAACCTGAACAAGGTTCTCTCCTGCCTGTCACATGAAGCCTCTGACCAGGCACCAGGTCAACCAAAATCCTTACGTGTGTCTTCCTGGATGAGCACGAATTCTGGTTCCTTTCTAAATCAGGGTTGGGGTTATACAGTCTATAAATAAATGCCTACCTTTGCTTCTCTTTTTAGGGGCTCAGGAGTTTCCATTTGGAAAGGAAAAACAGATTTTCAGGATGGCAGAGAGAAGCACATTACCATTTCCTGGTACACTAACAACCATCCCTGACAGAGATGAACTTCCAAAACCTGTACTATAGCCTCTGGCTGAATCCTCAGACAAGCTGCAAAATAATTAGAAATTTTAAAAAGCCATTCCACTGAGCTGTCTAAAATAGGACAACAAGCAATTTCACACCACCAAACAAGTCAAGAAAGGAATACAAGCAAATTCAGCAACCAATGTAGAGGGAAGCCTAAATGCAGCATATACAAAACCCATACAAAGCCTTCCCTACAAAAATAAAAATGTTTGTCAAAGAAACCAAAATGTGGAGGCATCACAACTTTCCTCACTCTCAACTTTTTAAAAAAAATTAATTTTATTGGTACATTTAAGGTATACAATATGACATTCATCATTGTAAATTTGCACCTTTACATAATCCATCTTGGTTCTTATTTTTTCCCCATTCCCCTGCCCTCCTGCAACCCCTCTACCCCTCCCTATCTACAAAGACTTTGTTTCCACTCTTTCATTTTCTCATATTAATTCCATTCCATTCTTCCTTTTCCCCTACCCCTCTCAATTCCCCTTCCCCAACCAACTTTTAATACAGCTCAGGCAACCAACAAAGGCACAAGCAGTCAACAAACAATGGATGACAATTTTTGATTAAATGAATCACAATCCAGAATTCAGTCAAAATATTTAGGGGTGCCATGAAACAAAATCGAACTCTTGCCTCCTCCCAGTTATCACAGTGGCACCTCCAAAGTGATATAGGAGAAATACAACTCCCAACCTGACAGATATCAGACATGCTGTTTGTGTCCTCTGAAATCAAAGAATGAATTCTAAGGAACAAAGGAGGTTAAGAGTAAGAAAGGTTTATTGAGAGATAGCTCCTGAGAGACAACAGGGGTCAAGAGTAGGTTGTCACAGAGGCCCTTTGTCAGGGGTACTTTATACAGAAAAGTCACAATGTGGGTACAATGTGGGTCAAACTACAATCAACCTATAGCAGTACAAGTAGCCACTTAGCTAATGTTGATCCTATTGGGAAGCGGAGCAAATAGCAAGGGTGTATAGCTGATATCATTAACCTTGGCCTATCTATGACTTCTGAAACAGGAACGTTTTGGGAAGAGATGGGTCTAGGTGTTCTGGTCACCCATCTGTTGTCTAATGCATATCTGGGCTTGAGCTGGGTGGTGCTAATTGTAGTATGGTCTCCAATTCTGCTTATCCCTTAAGGAACTAAGGGATAAGGTCTTGAGACCATGCTTTCTTCAGATGAGCCTCCAGTCGCTACCCTTTTCACTGACTTTCTTGAAAGCCAGTCCCTCTTTGATTGTATATTAATTTCTGTCTACCTTAGTTTCCTATAATAGGTGGAAATAGAAGATTCTATTACTGTTTTTTTTTTTTTTTTTTTACATTTTTTTTTTTTTTTTTTTTTTTTTTAATTTTGAGACAGCGTCTCAGTATATAGTTCAGGCTGGCTTTGACCTATGGCAATCCTCCTGCCTCCGCCTCCACAGTGCTGGGATTACAGTGTCTGCCACTACACGTGGCTTTTATAATTACTTTTTTAAAAAAGTGCAGTGCATTGCTATTTGTACTTTTTTGGTACCAGGGATTGAACTCGGGTCCTCGTGCTTTCAAGGTAGGCAGTGGAATCACTGAGCTAAATCCCCGGCCCTGCTACCTATACCTTTAAGGAAAATTTTAAAAATTCTTAGATAAAAATTTCAAAAAGCTTTTTTCCTTTTATTTTTATTTTCTGGTACTGGGTATCTGTTATTATAAGGAGATAAGAAATATTAGTAGCCTGTGTTCTACTGGCCCTTCATGTTCTTGAAAACCATAAGCAAGTATGTGTCAATCTTACTGCCTGATCCAGGTTTAAAAGATTAGTACATTTTTTCCAATCTTTCTTCTTCTAATTTACCTTCACTTGATATAGTTGGGAGAACAAATGTTTCCCCAAGGTGTTCCAAAATCTGCCTGCCTGCAGTATGCATTTCCTCATTGCAAATGACAAAACTATACCTATCATGAGCTGAAGAGCAGATTGAAAGCCGAGGCAAAATTTGTACTCAGGGGTGGCTCTGTTTAAGGAATGAAGTGATTTTATGTGGTCTTTTTTTGACCTGTAAAATGAGGGCTTTTTACAAAAACCTTTTTGGCACCATGTAAAAAATGTAATATAGAAACCAATCTATGATAGTTTACTAAAAATACTTTTAGAGATAGTATATTTATACTAGTCATAATAGCCTTCACAGTAATGGTGCCAATCCTGATTTTTATTTATGAATTTCTTAAAGGCAGAACTATACAATATTTAAGTATTGAATATTCGTAAAGAAAATTTAAGAATACATAGAATATATATTCATATGATACACAGAAAATGAAAGTACTTTTGATGACAGAGAAAAAATTATTTTTCAAATTAAAATAAAAAATTTTTTATATGGTGTTTGAACTTTATTTGACTAGATTCGAATTTTAAACAACACAAAAGAGAAACAATGGGATGTGCTCGCTTTGGCAGCACATATGCTAAAAGAGAAACAATAGGGAGAGTCTTTCTCTCATTCCTGTGTCCCATCTACTCCGATCTCTAGAAGCAAAGTTAAAAGCTACGTTTAATGGTATTCTGAAATCCCATATTATAATACAATTCCATGTTTTAAAAAAATTATGTTGAAACAGCTGAAGCCCAGAAAAACTACTTAGTACTTTTAAGGAAAAGTAGTGAAAAGGACAAAATAACCCCACACTTATTAGATGTCAGATGTTTCAAGTTCATCGTCTCGCAACATTAAGGAATTAAGTAAAAGATGAAAGGAGGAAGTTAGGAGAATTTTACTGGAAATAAAGAGAAGATGAAAAACTCCTGGACTTATAGGAGGGGCTCCTTGTCAGGAGTAATTTATACAGCAAAATTACAGCACGGTATAATGTGGGCCAAACTACAATCAACCTGTAGGATTATAATTAGCTGATATTGGTACAATAGGGAAATGAATTGTGTAGCAAGGGTACCTGGAAAGAACAAAGGCTTTTTTTTTTTTTTTTTTTTTTTTGCAGGACAGGGTGGTACACGCCTGTAATCTCATACTTGGGAGGCTGAGGCAGGAGGAGCACCACAAGTTTGATGCCAGCCTGGGCTACATAGTGAGTTCAAGGCCAGGCTGTACTACCTATCAAGATACTGTCTCAAAAAACAAAACAAAACAAAACCCCTTTCCCCCCAAAACAACAGAACAACAGATTATAGTATAATCTCAAGTTGCTGTTTATCTCCAGGGAAGCATAAGGCCTGGCTCTCTTCAGATTTGCTTCCAACCACAACTTTGATATCTTTTTTTTTTTCTTCTGACTTCCTGGCAGCCCCAATCCCTCTCTGTGTTTATAATTTAGCTGAGTACAATAGTAGAGCCAGAACTTATGCCTCCTGACATTTTAGTTCAGGACCTTGCATTTTTGGTACTAAGCCACACTGACTTTTTAAACTGGCAAGTTGGCAATTGATTCGTCAGTGTGGTTAATCCAATTGGTGATTTAAAATTCAAAGTAGCATGATTTAAGATTCGGATAAATGGGAAGACGGTTGCTGATCAGAAGAGCGATAGGGGATAGGTTTTGGTTCATCAAAAAGAGATAAGGGTTTTGAAAGAGACTGAATCATAAGGTCTGACTTTTGCTGAGCCCTGGGGATGGCGGGTGTCAAACCAACCCAGAGCGCTGATGTCAGCATCATAACGAGTCGGGCCCTAGGGCATTGGCTTTCACATCTGGGGCAGCTGCATCTCTCCTGGAGACCAGGACTTTTCGAAGCAGCGTTCGCCTTGGTCTCACCCATCCGGATCTCAACCCTACAGAAGGGAGGGGACCTTGCTTTTGCCTCTGTAGTCCGCCTTACTCTGCGGTGTGAGTGTGCGGCAGAGAAGAGACGAGTGGGCCCCAGAATTAAGCCCACCTAGGCTCAGCGAGCGGGGTCTCGGGATATTTGGGTCCAACAACCGGACCCGATCAGGACCACTGGTCCTGGCCTTAGGTCCCTGATCCTAAGGTACCCACGTCTTCTGCTCCTGGGGCACAAAACCAGCGGCGGGGCCCCAACAGCCAGTCTTCGCTGCTAATCAGCCCTGTTGAGATTAGCTCACTGAGCTGCGCTCCAGTTCTCCAGAAGGCCGCCCCACCCTGCTCTTCCAGTCCCTTCCAGGGAAGACAGATCACGCGGCCAAGAACGAGACTCGTAAACTGGGCAAATATCCCAGCCCGGCTGGGGCAAGCAGCAAGACTCCGCGTGAGAGTGGGAAGGAGCCTTGACAGGCAAGGCTCGGCCCAATGGGTCGTCTCTGTCTTTTTGTGGGGGCCAATGAGGCGCGGGGGGTGGGACTTCCGCTTTGACTTCGTGTTGTCCTCCTACCTCAGACTAGGGCTGTGGGGGTCGGTGCGGATATTCAATCATGAAGTCAGGCTAGGGTCTTCTCCCGCTGCACCGAGGCCGGCGAGCCTGTGTCTTGGGGCCCAGCCCTCCAGGTAAGAGCCTGTCAGGCTCCGCGGCGGCTGGGCAGGGGTCGTCCCCGTGGGGCCGGGCCTGGGAACACACCCCCCTCGCTGGCTCTGGAGCTCGGAGTCGGCCCCACAGCTGAGATCTGTGGTGTTCCTCTCCAGGGTAGGGGGAGTGAATTAGGCTTTTTTGCCAAAGAAACAAAATGCCCTGCTCTCTGATGACCGAGTCTCCCCCGCACCCACATTCCGTCAGTCTGTATGTGACCGAAGTTGCCGAGTTATGTTTCGTTTCTCACATTCTCTTTTTGAGATGTGAGGGAGCCTGGGGAGATGGTTTGTAAGCTTTCTCTTGTCCAGCACTTGCTTCAGAGTCCTCGGTTCAAGTCACTTGACTTTAGTTGTGGGGTTTGTTTCGTCTCTGGGGGTAAAAAACAGCAGTCACTTCCTTTCTCACCCCACCCAATTTTTCTTCCTCTCAAAGCTCAGATTGCCGGCTGGGACGTGACCCTGCAGGGGCTCAGATACCAGCTCCGTGCCCTCCTAAAGTCAGCACCTTTGCCAGGAGGTGAACTGGGTTGACCTGCATTGATGAAAGAACTCTGTCCCAGGGAGGGAGTGGGCAGACGCCAAACGATGGTATTCTAGAAGCAATCACGCAACTTTGGGGGCAGCCACTGCATGCTCTCTGGCTGCTTTTGGTGAATTCCTCTATTTCGTCCTAATCTGGAGGTAGTAAATTCCTGATGTTATCGTTTCTTCCTCAATTTCAGCACCGTGGGCAGCTGCTGCGATCCTTTATTTTTGCCACAAACCTGTCTGGCTCTGCCAGTGATGCAGCAGAACTCATGCAAACTAATGCATTCCTTTCAACCGTGATGTGTGGTTCTCCAAGGAGAACTTGTGCACTTTTTGATACAATTTAAAGTGAGTGTGCCTCCAAGGAGTTACAGTAAAGAAGCAAATCAATTCAGGATTTAAGGAGGGACTTTCAAAGTTTAATCTGTTTTAAGGGCAGATTTTATTTTTTAATTTTAATTTTAATTTACTTATTTGTTTATTTTTGGTACTGGGGATCGAACTCAGGACCTTGTGTTTGCAAGGCAGGCACCGGCGCCACTGAGCTAAATCCCCCGCCTAAGGGCAATTTTGAATGGCTAGAGAGATAGCTCCTGGTTAAGTTAACAAAATTGGACTGTGCTAGTTATAAAGGAGTTAAGTGTGCTGTGCTGTGTAGGGATTCATAAATGGATTTTGGAATCAACTCAATGCATTGACGTAAACATTAAAAAAAAGAAAGAAACTATCAGGACGTCTCATGGAATAAAAATAAATTTCATTTCATGGAGCTTTTCAGGTTTTTAAAAAAATGTGTATCAAGAGGAAGATATAAAGTTTGTTATCATGTATTATGGCAAAGACAAATGTTTCAAAATAATAGATCTCAAATTTGAGAGTCAGGCTAGGGTCAGCCGTGCCATTTTACAAATTCTGTAATCTTATCTGTAAGGAAAGACTTGTGAGGATTAAACAAAATAAAATATGTGTGTTGCATAGATAAGCCTCAAAAGTTTTTTGTTTCTTTTTGGTTTCCAAGTGGTTGTGTAGAAGCAGTCATTTCTGTGTAAAGAATGGTAACTTCTGTGTCCTTGTCAGCTCGAATTTCTGTGTGAGGAATGACAACATAAATATAGGTAGTACTTATTTACTTCTGTCTTGTTTGAAGTCAGTTAGCTCAGTGTCTGCACGTGTAATGTAAATCATGTAGACAAACCTTGATTTGGAAAGTTTAATACTGAGGGATTTGGGTTAAATTCTCACTTGTTCTTGTTATTTATTTCAAGCATTTTGGAGATCCCTAAGTTGTTACTAGCATTCAGCTTCTTTCCCTTGATATTTTCTGCATTCCAAAGTAACATAGATTTATCACTTTCTCAAGACTCTTAATTTAGCAAAGTGAGGGTAGGGCTAGAAATATGATTAAAGGGGTAGGTTTTTTTCTCTGAGTTAAGCTGGGTAGCGAGGCACTTTTTGTTTTATGGTTCTTGTCATAGAGATGTATAAAATGAATTTGGTTTTGTCATATATTATGGTATGCTTATTTCACATTAGTGTGACCTAAAAATGGTTGGCATTTTAGGGGGGAGTTTCCATTACCTTGATAAACAAGTTAAAAGAACAAGGAAGCGTGTA
Source organism: Fukomys damarensis (assembly GCF_012274545.1). Lineage (NCBI taxonomy): Eukaryota > Metazoa > Chordata > Mammalia > Rodentia > Bathyergidae > Fukomys > Fukomys damarensis. Next base: position 68,369,312 of record NW_022900949.1, on the reverse strand, counting down.
GCCCCAATTTTGCACTTGATCTTAGCCAAAAGGCCAAGAAGCTATATTAGCCCTAATTTTGGAGCTACATAGAGTTCAGAAAGTGGAAACTGAGTTTTTCCTGACTTTCATCTCGTGGGTAAATCACCTAACTGCAGGCTTGTTGCAAGAATAGCCAAAATTAATAATTTTTAAAAAGCAGACTCATGCCTCTGCTCTTGGGTAAGGGAGAATGACAAGGGAGTTCTCACAGCCCCTATGTTATCCAGGGATTTGTATATTTCTGAGTTGGTTCATATTTGTATGTACATATCTATATGAAGCCAGGGGATAACTGGCGAAAAAGTACAATTTTGAACATTTTAAGATGTAGAAGGTACAATGAGTTTAAGTCAGTACTGTTTTGTATCTTTTGACATGTTATTACCACATGGTTTGCATATTGAGTTTCACATGACATATAAAGGGGAAGAAACTTGGTAAGCATTGTTAGTTTTCTCAAAAGGAAGGAAACAGAATTAGTAGACAAGTGAATTTCTTTTAATAAAGTATGATAATAAATCAAGTTTAAAAATTTATGTTTTGTAGGTATTGATTGGGTGCATAAAAAATAATAGTGTTAAGCTTTTGCGCAGCTTTTATACTGCATAAAATTGATTTGAGAACAATGGCAGCATAATTGGTATTGTCAAAATTTATACATCAGCACACAAATGACAACAGAACATCAGTAATAGCTAACATTGTCATGAACCAAATACATTTCTAAGTACTTTATATTATCTCATAATTCTCACAGTCGTTAATGTGGTAGATGGTAAGGCATCTCACATACATAGCTTGATGAGTTCACACGGGTATTTAGTGGAGTAGTTGGAATTCAAACCTAGGCCTTAACTATATAACTATATAAAGCCTATCCCTCTTGTGTCATATTTTACTTAAAAATACAGAGCACTATTAGGCTATGTTGTATTCTTTACTTGCTGGGTCACATTAATGACTTTGCTTGTTTGACTTTGGGTAAACACCTCCTCGGTGAACTATTTCCTCATAGTGTTTGGAGATTAGAATTATTTGTAAAGCTCTATACAGAATATGTTCAGTACATGATATACCTTAGCCTTTATCTTTTCATTGAAGATGTGGTCATTTGAAAGACTGTTAGTAAGTAGAAGATGGGAGAGGAAAGATAGTTCCACATAAGAAGAGTGCCCAAGCAAAAGTAGAGAAAGGTACAGAAAACACAGGTAAGAAAAGCAGAGTACATTTGCCAAGGTTGTATGTTTGAGGAGCACGCTGGTAGAGATATGGAGCTACTTAAATGCCAAAGTGTTTCATCTAAGATTTTAGTTGAGAAGAACTTCTTTTATGAACATTAGCCTAGGAACAAAGGTTGAGTGAACAAGTAGAAGCCCAGAGACAGGAGTTCTATGGGGTTTAGTTATAACAGTCGAGAAAAGATGTGATGATTGTAATGAGATGTACAGATTACATTGACAGGGACATTGGGAACTGACATGAGTACAGGCTGAAGACAAATTTTCTGGAGGATGGTGATGCTCTTACAGAAGTCTGGATACACGATGGACAGGTTTGGTGGTAGGGGATTTAGGAGAGGAGAGGATGAGGGAAAATTTAGTTTTGGAGTTGAAGTCAGATGTTTAGCAGGTTAAAATGAAAAGTGGAAGCTCTGGCGATTCTGTCAAAAAGCAGGAGACCATACGCTCACGCTGAGGAAATGGCCTAGTAGTCATACCCCTGTGACTCCTGAAATTTCTCAGAACTGAAAATCCTTTATTTGTAAGGATGCACCATTATTTTTGCCTGTAGTATATTTTGTCCTGGGGAAATAGGACACCCATATGAGGGAATAGAGGATGCGGGGGATGATAGTGGGGAGGGAAAATTGTGTAAACCTACCAGGCTCCCATTTATTGTTTCAAAAGAAATGGTAAATTGGAGGATAGAAATATTTACTCTTGGGAAGAAACGTGCTGGGATTCAAGCCTGGGACCTAGGCAAGTGCAGTTCTAATGAACTACATCCCCCACCTAGCTATGAACTTTTTTTTTTTTTTTTTTTTTTTTTTATCTCACTGTGTAGTTGAGACTGAACTGGAATTCACTGTGCAGTCCAGGCTGGTCTCGAACTCATAGCGATCCTCCCACCTCAGCCTCCTGAGTGCTGGGATTACAGGCGTGAGCCACCACGCCTGGCCCTAGCTATGAATTTTAATCCCCAGTTACTGTGAACTTTGAAAGGTGCTCTGATTTTTCTGTACTGCCAGGCATTTGTAAACATATATTAGATGTTGAACTCTTGTAATATGTCCAGATTTATTTTTTTAATCTGTTTGTTACCCTGAATTGATTAATAGCAAGACCTTTAAAATCAGAGTGCGTGAGATTGTATGGGGGTAACATTGGGCGGGTACATACCAGGAAAAACTGTATTCCCGTTATAGATAAGACTGTGGGATAAAAGGAGAGGGTACATGGCATGGTGGGAAGAGTAGAGATTCTTTTGTGAAATGATAATGATAATACCAGTTTTGAGAATTGTTTCGAAAGTTATAATTAATACGTGAAAAAAATGCCAGGAATGGGATAGCTAGTAGTTGAAATGTTTTTGTTATCATCATTATCTTAACAAATGCGTACCAACACAGGATCCTAGGACGTAAGAAAGAAAGAAAAACAGCTGGACACCGTTGATACTTGAAAAGGGACTCAGGACTAAGGAGAAAGGCCTGTAGGTTTCTTTTCTTGGAAGATATTCTAGGGTTTTATGCAATTGTATAGGACCTGATATTAAATTAAGCAGCAAAATCTATTTACTTTTGAGTTATTTTTAGTTCTTTATCACTTTAGGCCTGAATAACTGGCCAGTCAAACAAAATGCTGTATTTAACATAAGCTGAACAAGAAAACGTTTATGTATTCTGTAGTACCATAATTGGAAACATTACTTGGATCGTGCTACTTAATGGGTAGCATTAATTCACCCCCTAAATATTTATTAAGTACCTTACCTGTTGGGGCACTGTTTTAGGCACTTATGGTATATCAGTGAACTGAAGAGACACTGGAGTTTATCATCTAGAGGAAGAAATAAGGCATGCTTTCATTGTAGAAAGTTATTAGGTGTTCTGTTATTTAGAAAGTCATACTAAGCAATTAATAGGAGCAGATACCAGATTGTAACTAATTGCACGGAGCACTTGGAAGGCAGGAACTGTTTTCCTTATTCATATTCATCTCCCCCTTTCCCCCTTACTCTCATTGGAATGACTTATTTTTGTATACTGCTATGCACTATACATATGTTGAATGTAGGGCCAGGGATTTAGCTCAGTGGTTCTGCTGCCTACCTCACAAGTGCAAGGTCCTAAATTCAATCCCTGGTACCAAAAAAAAAAAAAAAAATAGGAATCATATGTTGAATGTTATATTGTTCTGATGGCTTCAGATTTATTTATATTATTTCCTCTGTATCACCCCAGATTGATTAATAGAAAAACCTTCAAAATCATTTGCTCAGCTACTATAGATACATATTAAATGTTTGTGATGTGGAGGACGAAGTTAGGTTATGGCAAGGGCTAGATCTTGAAGAAATCTTAAATGCAGCAAGTGATAAGGATCTGTGTACTCACTAAATTGAGGGTAGAGAAAAAGTGAAGGGTGCTATGAATTGCATTACTTGCTAGTCTATGAAGTTGGAATGGGAATAATGTTATATTGTTCAGAGCATTAATATTAGGGAATCTGGGTGTTACCCAGCCTGCCTACTACTAAACTAGGTTATTTTGCATAAGTAACCTCATCTCCTCATTTCCTCATCTGTAAATGAGGTAGTTAGATTTTTCCAATTTAAAAAAAAATCCACTTTTAAGATTTCTTAGAACTGTTGTGCTAAGGTTTCACTTAGGAATATAGATAAACTAGAGCTATTCTGAACTTCTAGTGAATAAACATTAACTTTACACTTTATTAATAAACTTAGATGTTTAAAAAATTATACAAAAGTAGAGTTATGTTTGATGCTGTTTACTAAAAAGACTGCTTTGTATATATTTTTTTCTTCCTGGCACTAGGGCTTGAACCCAGAGCCTTAGCGTTGAGCTACATCTCCAGTCCTTTTTATTTACTTATTTTGGGATAGGGTCTTGCTAAGTTACGCTGGCTGGGCTCCAATTTACAATCTTCTATCCTCAGCCTTCTGTAGTGCTGGGATTATAGGCATAATTTTTAAAAATAGGAATAATTTTTAGAAACAGGGCAAAATACATAGTTTCATTCTTTGCTATTAGGTAGTGGAAGATAAACCATAGTATTTTAGGTGTAAGCCATGGATAATTACTCATACTTCAGAGTGTACACCACAGTTGTTTATCTCTTATTATTTTGCTAGCAGAGAGTTACACAAAACAGAAAATGTATTTGCTCATTGATATAAGAGAACTTCTGGTCAGCTATAAAAATTAGATTTATTTCTAAGGAGTTAGAAATTTGGTGAAGTTTTAACTGATTGACTGTGACTCTAGTCAGGTTCAGTTTCAGATGATCAAGATACTCGTTAAACTTTACAGAGGAAATGAGTTTTCACTGGGAAATAATCCCAGAAGGAGCTAGTGATAGAGGAATATTTTTGAGTGAAGTTATCAGAGAGAAAATAGGAGTTGAACTTCTTTACTTAGATATAAAACACATAACTAAAAATTGAAGAATAATTTATCTAAATCATGTGTTTTTGTAATTCACATATTTGATCTTCAGAAAGGAAAAATTTTGTAATTTATGCATTTGTTCGACAGAAATTACAAATATTGCTTTTTTTTGTTTTGTTTTGTTTTTGGAGACAGGGTCTCACTATGTAGTTGAGACTGCCCTGGAACTTACTATGTAGCTCAGGCTGGTCTTGAACTCACAGGGATCCTCTTGCCTCAGCTTCCTCAGTGCTGGGATTATAGGCTTGCGCCACCATGCCCGGCTATTCTGGGTATTTCATATAAATGGAATCATACAGTATATGACCTTTACTGCCTGGTTTCTTTCACTTGGTAAAATGTTTTCAGGGTTCACTCATGTTGTAGTGGGTATCAGTGCTTCTTTCCCTTTTATAACTAAATAATAATAGAATATGTATACTTGTTTGTTTATCCATTCATCCATTAATGGGTGTTTAGGTGGTTTCCACCTTTTTGCTATTGTGAATAGCATTGCTATAAGCATTCTTATGCAATACTTGGCTTGAGTACCTAATATGATTTGGGTCTAGATGTCCCCCAAAGCCTCATATGGTCACATGATCTAGAGTGTGTGAAACTGAAATTGATTCATGATGCACTGCTAGGCTCAAGGGTGCTAAGATTAAGGTTGCCCACCCTGAGGAGTCTAAAGTAGAAGGGGCAGGGAGATGCTGTGAAGGCTCTTGGTACCTTTGCTACCCTGCACACACCTCAGTGTTTCTCCTCTGCTGTGCCTGTTTGCCATCCCAGCCTTGGCGCCAGCTGATTATGGACTGAAACCTCTACACACTATAAGCCAGATAAAACCCCTTCCTCTCCAACTTTGGGTGTCGGATATTCTGTCTCAGCAACAAGAGAAAAGTAACTAACACTGTACCTGTTTTCAGTTATTTTGGGTATATACTGAAGTACAATTGCTGTAAGATACTCTATTTTAGGATTTTGAGAACCTGCTAAGCTATTTTCCACAGGGGCTAACTCATTTTATATTCACTTGGAATTATGTGAGAGTTTTAATTTCCTCACATCTTTACCAACACTTATTACTTTCTATTTTTTAAAAAAATTACTATTGCCATCTTTGTGGCTATGAAGTGATAGCTGTCTGGTTTAGATTTTCATTTCCATGACATGTTACTGAGTCTTTTCATGTACTTGCTGGTTATATGTCTTTTTTTTTTTCCGGTACCGGGGATCGAACTCTGATCTTTGCGCTTGTGAGGCAGGTGGCGGCACCACTGAGCTAAATCCCTGGTCCTGTATATCTTTTTTGAGAAAATAGCTATTCAAGTTCTTTGCCCCATTTTAAAATTGTGTGGTTTGTCTTTTTGTTATTGAGTCTCAAGTATTTTTATGTAGTTTAGATACTAGAGCCTGAGCAGATGTTTATGTTTTCTATTATTTCATAACTTGTTTTTTTTTAACCTTCTTAGGATATTTATTTATTTATTTATTTATTTATTTATTTTTTTTTAAAAAAATTTTTCTGGTACCGGGGATTAAACTCAGGACTATGCTGTGCTTGTGAGGCAGGGGCAGTGTCACTGAGCTACATTCCTGGCCCTTTTACCTTCTTGTTAGTGTCTTTTGATGCATAAAAATTTATAATTTTGATGAAGTCTATTATTTATTATTTATATTTATTATTACATTTATTAATTTATTTATTTTATTCATGATTTTGGTGTTATATCTGAGAATTCATTGCTAAGTCCAAGGCCATGAAGATTTAACTCTTTTTTTCCCAAGTTTTCTAATTTTACTTATTATGTTTAGGTCACTGAACCACAATTTTGTGTGGTCTAAGCTAGGGTTACAGCTTATTGTCTTGTATGTGAATATCCGGTTGGTCCTAGTATTCTTGTTAGAGACTATTCTGTCTTGGCAGCTTTATTGAAAACCAGTTGGCCATAGATATATGACTCTCAAGTCTACTCCTACTTATCAGTCTTTAAAAAAAAATTTCTTGTTATCAGTCTTTATGGCAGTGCCACACTATCTTGATTATTGTATCTTTGTAGTAAGGAAATTCTTAGATTAAGAAATGTAAATTCGATTGGTTTGTTGGTGCATGTTTCTACTATCAGCACTCTGGAGGCTGAGGCAGGAGGATCACCTTAAATTCAAGGCCAGCCTGGGCTGCATAGTGAGTTCAAGGACAGCCTGAGCTATGTAGTGAGAACCTGGCTCAAAAAAAAAAAAAGATGAGTTCTTCAGCTCTATTCACCATTTTAAAAATTGTTTATTGTTTTACTTATTTAAGTGCCCTTGTAATTTTGTATGAATTTGAGGATTGACTTTTCCATTTCTCCATTAATAGCCATTGGAATTTGGTAGGTATTAGATGAATCTGTAAGGGTGCTTAACAATATTAGGTCTTAATAATATTAACAAGTTAACAATATTGTCTTCTAATATGTGGCTAAGTGTTTGATTTCTTTCAGCAGTGTTTTTGTGACTTTTAGTTTTCAATATACAAGTCTTTCCCTTCCTTTGTTAAATTTTTTCTGGATGATATTATAAATGGAAGTTTTCCCCTCCGTTTTTTTTTTTTGAGTTGTTCATATTAGAAAAATACAACAGAGCCAGGTGTGGTGGCATACACTTGCAATCCCAGCCCAGTGAGTTCAGTCAGGAATATCCTGTCAAAACAAACAAACAAACAAACAAACCTGTAGAAAGTGAAATACTAACTAGTTCAATGTGTATATTTTACAATTTCCTGACTATGAAGCGTTCTAAGGTGTCCTTTTAATATACTGTTGAATGATGATCTTATTATCCGTGTCACGTTATGTTACATAATATATCATAAAAGAAGATAGGTAATGTTCTTTTCTTTCTTTCTTTCTTTTTTTTTTGGGGGGGGGTACAGGGGATCAAACTTGGGACCTTGCACTTTTGAGGCAGGCAGTGGCACCACTGACCTAAATCCCTGGCCTACATTTTTTCTTTAAACTTGGAGAAAGGTTCTGATTCATACTTGAAAATTGTATTTATTCTTTTGTGATTAAGTTTTGAAGTTATGGAGAAAGATTTAGGGATGAACAATACTATCACAGAGTCTGATTCAGATGTCCATGAATAATAAAGAGAAGATAGGAGCAGAAGCTGATTTGAACCTATAAATGATCATTATTTACTTTTCCTAGTTTTCTTTGAATTAAGTAAGGTTTCAAATATTTAGCCTTAACGTTTCATTATCATAGATGTGAACAACCTTGTAAGTAATTAACGAAGTACAAATTTGTACAGTACTTGATCTGGGAAGGGTGGGATCTCATGACACAGACCTTTTTATTTTTTAAATTGTACTTCCACTACTTAAGTGGTATTATAAGGCAAGTTACTTTAAAATAAGAGCAAATAGTTAAACGTGCTTGATATATTTTAAACACTCTTGGAAGCACTTTATTGATCTAGGTCTTAGTTATTTTTATGAAAAGCCAGTGGAGTCTGCACAGCTGTGAATAAGAAAGAAATAACATGTATTAAGTACTTATAAGTATAGTAGAATAAGCACGTGATAAGCAATAGCCATTTTTCTTTGCAACTTCACCTAACACCAATAAAGATGAGAAAAGGATAATCAGTGCAATGAAAATCACACATGTGGAAATATAAACAGGAACAGTCTTTCTGGAAAACAATTTGGTGATTATGTATAAAGCCTTAAAATGCTTCTTTGGGGCCGGGCGTGGTGGCACACGCCTGTAATCCCAGCACTCGGGAGGTTGAGGCAGGAGGATCGCTGTGAATTCTAGACCAGCCTGGGCTACATAGTGAGTTCCAGGTCAGTCTCAACTACATAGTGAGACCCTGTCTCAAAAAAACAAAACAAAACAAAAAAGCTCCTTTGGTATTGTGATTTCATACCCAGGAATTTCTCCTAAGAAGATAATGAAAGAGACTTGTATTTATTATGGAACTATTCATAGTTGCAATAGTTAATTATTATTGTATAGTAAGAGAATAGACAAAGTCATGATTTAGTCAAACAATTCAGTACTATGTAATTATTAACATGGTGCCAAGAATTTCAATGACAAGGAAAAATGTTTGATACTCCTCAAGTTTAAAAAAAGCATATAAATTATAATGTATGATACAAATGATGTAAAATGTGCATGGACAAAACTCAGGGGAGCAGAATCATTGTGAATGATGTGAGTTATATAGAAAAGGGTTTAGATTTTGAAAGAGATTATGGCAATACATTAAGATGTATGTGTAGGGCCTGGTGTATTGGGTGAACTGGGCCATTATAGGGGGCTAAGTGGAAGGAGAGCTAAAGGGAGATCCAGCAAAGATACAGTAGAATCTGTGAGAATAAAATGTAACTCACAAGGACAAAGACGTGCATAAATGTTAAAATTATGAATAATCAATATTTACTATATACCTTCCAATGAGCATTATTTTCAGTATTAAAAAATCATAAAAATTTTATTAGATAGCAACATAATAATATAGAAGAGGCTTCTTAAAATAGCATTAAGTTAGTGAAGTAATCAGAACTCCAATCCTGATATTATAGGTCTTCTTAAAATCATTGCAACTAGGAGCCAAGGATTTAGCTCAGCGGTTCGGTGGCCTGCCTTGCAAGGGCAAGGACTGGAGTTCAATCCCCAGTACCAAAAAAAAAAATCATTGCAATTAAATTTTGAAAGCTATATTCAGTTTGTCTGTTTCTGAGAGAAACAGCAGTAACTTTTTTATTTGACAAATTTTCATTCATCTCCAATACTTAGATAAGACTCAAATAAATAATTTATTTTAAATGTTGGAAGACATTTTATAATTAAAACAAAATGATGATCTAAAAAAATCAGTTAAAAATAGTGCAGATATTTTTTTCTGAGACATTTAAAGAGTAAATTGTTGTCCTGGTGTTCTTTAACCTCCAAATACTTTACTGTAAGATTCCTACAAGCCAAAATATTCTTCTTGGAGAGAGGGGTAATTTGACGGCTAGGAAAAGAAAAGTGCAAGATGGGACTGGGAAATCTTGTGCCATAGAATAAAATATTGAAGAGTGGTGGAATCATGTCAAAAAAGAGACAGAAGTGAGCTTAACTGAGCCCCAAATGGTCAAACTGAGGAGAGTTGGATTTCTGGCCTTGAATTTCTGGCCTACATGATTGTTCTGCCTCAGCTTCCTGAGTAGCTAGAGCTATGGGAATGTACCACTATGCTAGTCTTTAATGGAAAACTTTTTTAGTGAGGGGAAAACCCAGGTCTTTACACATGCTAGGTAAGTATTCTGCTACAGCGCAACATCCTCAGCCCTGCATAAAACATTTAATGTTAGTCTTAATTTTTTTAACTTAGTTAACTGACAACTATATTCAGAGCTTCCATAAAAGCTATTATTGAGAGACTGTGTGTATTCACTCTAAAACCTAAAACTCTTAAAACAGGCCTGGAGCTGTTTATATGTTCGTAAAACAAAGATCTGTGTTTTTGAGGAATACATGTTATTGTGGCAAATATAGACACTAAACAATAGTCATAACAATTAAAATTATAGTATGATAGAAAACAATTAGTATTTTGGTAAATAAAAGCAGCAGAGAAAGTCAAGAGGAGTTAGGCATGGTATATACACAGACAAGTTATGAATACTTAGCCAGGGAGAAAGTAGTGAATAGAAAAGAGCCAAAAATAGTGCCATGGAGTGATGTTTTAAAGAAACAGTGGTTGTAGTCAGTGGTAATTAATGGCATAACCTTGATCTGGTGCTCTCTACTCCTTTTTTTAAATGCTGAATTTAAAAAAAAGTTCTTATTCTATTATTACATAATAGACCTAATTTTATGCATATACACCCACATTTTTATGGGTCATGGCAATGCTCAGCTTTTTTTTTTTTCCAGGAACTGTACATAAATTAAGAATGAGGAATGGGGTATGGAGATGATGAATAAAGGATTTGGTTCATTTAGTCATTTAGACTTTAGTATTCATATATAGAAATCGAGCCCTCTTTTAAATAGGGAAACAGAATGACAGTACAAATTATTTTTCCTTGCAATGTTTTGTTGCACTTCAGCCACTGTTTTAAGGAGTAGGAAGGGAAAACATTCACATCAGATGCTTAATGCAGTGCCTGATACAAAAGCAGGTTTTCTAGCAGTGTTGGGTTATTGCGGTGATGGTGACATTTGTGTGAAACATCAGAAAGTGAACCATTCTGAATCAGGAGATTGATGCTTTAAAGTGAACTGGGCAGGACGTTCTCGGTAACCAATAAAACCATGTTTGCTTCAACAGCGCTTAACATTCTGATAGCCATGAAAGCAATTTCTTTGTCAATTGTCTTTTTCTTATTTGCCATGTGGCTAATTGCTGGGACTGGCAATCTGTGGCCCTGATGACAATAGTGGTTTTTAAAGAATTATGAAGTATGTTTTTGTTAGGAATCTTCTTTCTTTTTTTTTCCTCCTTCTTTAGTTTTTCACTCTCACTGCCCATTGACTTGTACAAAGTTTAGAAGTAATGACTTGGTATGCTATTTACTAATCTTTGGTTGAGAACAATGTTTTCCAAATTTTTTTTTTTTTTTTGGTACCAGGGACCTTGCGTTTGCAAGGCAGGTGGCATAGCCACTGAGCTAAATCCCAGGCCCTGTTTTCCAAATTTGACTTGATCATAAATATTAACTAAAGGATGTTTAAAAAATCAGATTATAGGCTTTCCAGGGGAGTGACTTGGGAATATTTATTTTAATCTGAGGCCTCAGGTGATTTGTAATAACCTGGAGTAAAAGCTGTTTTTCAAACTTCCTTGGTGATAATTATCTGGAGTACTTTTTTTTTTGTTTTTTTTTTTTTTTTTTTTTTTTTTTTTTTTTTTTTTTTTCCCGTGCTGCGGAGCAGACCCAGGCTCCGCACCGAGTCCTCTCCGCGTACTGCTGTGTCCCTGCTGCGGAGCTGGTTTCCCTGCCACCCCCTTCCAGAAAACCAAGGCCCCTCCGCGCCCACATTCTCCTGCCTCAGCCTCCTGATCTTGGTGGAATTCTGTTTGGCAGATTTCCAAGACATTTCCAGGTAGTCATGAAAACAGAACAAAACCCTGACTGATTGAATTTTTCTTAAATATTTTTCTTTAGAAAATGACGACATCATAGATATAAGAAATGCATAAAACATTTGTATAAGTTTAAGGAATAGTTATAAAGGAAAGTTCCATCTCACAGGAGTCTGGATCAAGGAATAGAATATTGCTTTCGTCCTAGCAGTGCTGTTTGCCTGGTCATACTTGCCTTTCTTCATATATTCACTGTCTTGATTTTAAGATGATTGCATCACCTTTCTTTTGTTTTTATCTTTTAAAAATTGTATCTTTACATCATTATAATTTGTTTTAGTTTATATATAGTTTATTTATTTATTTAGTGACAGGGTCTCATCTTGTAGTTCAGGCTGGCCTTAAACTCACTATGTTGCCCAGGCTGGCTTTGTACTCTCAGTAGTCCTGTCTCAGCCAAGCGAATATTGAGACTATAGGCATGTGCTACCATGCCTGGCTTGTTTCCGTTTTTAGAGAACTTCACTTGAGGTGGATTATATTGTTTGCAGTCTTTGTGAATTCCTTGATCAGCTTTATTTTTGTGAAATTCATGTTTATCATGCAGCTGTTACTCAGTTTCATTGCTGTAGAGAATTCTTTTTTAAAAAATTATTTTTATTTTTTGATACCTGGCATCAAACTTGGGACCTTGCGCTTGTGAGGCAGGCGGTGGCCCCACTGAGCTAAGTCCCCAGCCTGAGAATTCTATTATATGCATGTACAGTAATATATAATTCCATCTTAATAGGTAATGCTCAGTAATGTTTACTATCGAAAAAGATACCTATTGTCTATTTCTGCATAAGGATAAGGGCTTACATTTTTGGGGAAAATGGGTGTGAGTCCTGTTACCTAACAGTAGAAATATTCTTGATTCTAGTTTTGATGGAAATAGTGAAACACTGTTTCCATGGCAGGTAAAAAGGCAATTTGACTACACACCAAGCATTAGAAATAGTTAATATGGGTGCCCCGAAGTAGGAAAGAATTTGATGTTTTGGAGAAACCTAGTTCTTAATCTTTTGAAATCAAAAAAATTGTTTATTTTGTTTTATTTATTGAAAAAGCCCAATTTGTAAAATAATCATATAGCAGAAAAAATGCTTTGGTTGGTTCTAATAATAATAGTAAAAATCTTAAAGCTTGATTTTAGTTAGGGTGATTTCATGGGAGAGGAATTAACTGGGCATCTTGTTTTTGGTTAGAAAGTTAAGCCTTGTTTTTGTTTAATTTTGTTTTCTCATGCAGTACTCTTACTGATGACATTTTTAAATCACTCTTCTTAAAAGCTTTAAAATACTGTGCTTTATAGTAATTTAAATATAGTATGTTTTAGTAGTTCTAGTTGTCAGAACTACTGGAAATCATGATGCTTTATAATTAATGCTATGAAATTAATGACATAGTCCAGTATTATATGAATTGAGAACACTATTCTGGAGGAAATTTTTTAGTACCATATACTACGTAACCATGATGACAGTTGTAGGAAAAATGCCTGTTTAATAAAATATGGTTGGCTGTTACGGATTTTCTACTAAAATAGTTAATGAGTTATTTACTTCTCTGTCAGTAGTTAGTACAGTAGACAGTATATATTTTTTGATGCTTATTGTAGCATAACAGTTATTAAGGAGTTAAAATTGATATCCATTAAGTATTTTTGCAAGTTAGGAAAATATAATTATTTTAGTGGCATATTTTGGTCCAGTTTTTGAAAGCCAGTGATGCTCAGGCATGTAGCTTTCTTGTAGATGTGGCTTACTCTTTCATGAATGGTAATTGGCACTGAGACAGTTGACATCAGACTGTTCAGTCATCTTTGGAATTTAATGTTATTTAGAAATGAATTTTCTGAATGGAATGTCAGTGAAATTATTAAATGCTTTTTTAAAATGAAGCTTGAAAATGTAATTTTGTTACATGAGTTCTATAATATTGCTATAGATTTAAATGTAAAGTTAGGATTTACTGTAATTCTTGGGGAGTTTTTAAAATTTGGAATTATCACACCAGAATTAGATGAAGAACTGTCATCTGTGCTCTTAAAGCCTTGCAAATAATCACATGTGCCAGCCAGGGTGTTTGTGTAGTCACAAATGAGGCCAAGAGAAAAATCAAAACCACAGAGGTTTGTTTCTGTTGAAAAAAATGTCAGTAAAACTGAGAGATATTTAGCTAGGTTATTTCAAGAAAAAAGGGAGGGATGAGCAGGAAGCTGAGCAGTACAGCTCTTACCTAGCTTGTACAAGGCCCTGGTGGGAGGGAGCTGTTGAAAAACAAGTTGGATTTATTTGTGATTCTAGAATAGGGTAGCAGTCTGGGCCAAAATGATTCAGAACGCCCACACTACCACTGTTATATTCATAACCAGAAAAAAGGAAATGACACACAGAAAACAGAAGTATAGAAGGCGATGCAATTGGCTACAACTTACCACCTGTCTTAATGGTTTTAACAGTTGGCTACTTGTGATTAGCTGAAACTTTACATTTGATAAGGGTAGGCTAGTCTATTTTACCTATCAAGTTAGGTACATTCTCACTCTATAGAGAAACCCATAGGCCAGACTTGAAATAGCTTTAATTAAGCTCAACTAAAATCAGAAACTTTAAACCAACTTTAAAGATCATGGAAGAGTATTATGAACTATTGTAGGCCTTGATGAAATGAGTAAATTCAAAGAAACACAATCTACCAAGACTAAATCATGAAGAAACAGAAAATCTGATTACATTTATAATTAGTAAAGAGATTGAATCAGCAATCAAAAGGGAAAGAAAAAGCCCAGGACCAGATGGCTTTCTAGTGAATTCTACCAAACATCTAAATGATACCCATCCATATTCTTCTGGAGCTTATAAAGAGGTAAAATTATCCTGATACCAAGTCAGAGAAAGATACCACAAACAAAAGAAAACACCACCAACAACAACAACAAAGCAAAAACAAAACACCTACAGACCAGTATCTGTGATAGTTGATGCAGAAGTCCTCAGCAAAATACTAGCAAACAATTTAACTGCATGTTAAAGGTATTGTACATCATAACCAAGTGGGACTCAATCCTGGAATATAAGGATAGTTAAAAAATGGACTGAAAAGGGAAAAGCACATGATCATTAAAAATGATGAAGAAAAAACATTTGACAAAATTCTTGAATAACACAATACACTCAATAAACTGAAAAGAAAAGGAAACTACCTCAATATAATAAAGGCCACCTGTGAGAAAATCATACCTAACATAATTGGTGGTGAAAATCGAAAGTTTTGCTTTAAGATCAAGACAAAAGGAAGACGCCCACTTTTGCTACTTCTGTCATCACTGTATTGAAATCCTAGCCAGAATAATTAGGCAAGAAAAAGAAATAAAGGCATCTGTATTGAAAAGGAAGCTTTGAAAAGAAGATGACATTATCTTACATGCTGAAAACCCTAAAGATTACACACACACACACACACACACACACACACACACACACACACGAAAAGGAACAGAATTCAGGTAAGTTGTGGGATATAAAATCCACAAAAATCAGTTGCATTTCTATATACTAACAATTGAAAAAGGAAATTAAGAAAATAGTTCTGTTGACAGTAGCAACAAGCTGGGTCAGTGGTTTCACCACCTGCCTTGCAAGCGCAAAGTCCTGAGTTCAATCCCCAGTAAAAAAACAAAACAAAAAAGTATCAACAAAAAGAACACTCAGAAATAAGTTCAACCAAGGAGTAGAAGAGTTTTACATTGAAAATTATAAACCTTTCCTGAAAGAGTTTAAAGAAGACACAAATAAATGGAAAGACATCCTGTGTTTATGGATTAATAGAGAGTATTGTCAAGATAGCCATACTACCCATTATAGTTCATTATAGTTCCTGTATTCATTACAGTTTCCATCAAAATCCCAGTGATTTCTTTTTTTGCAGAAATAGAAAAATCCATCAAAAATTTCATATGGAATCTCAGCAGACACCAGCTAGGCAAAATAATATTGCAAAGAGGAACAAAGAAAACATAGGAGAAAGCCAGGCATATCCCAGCACTCAGGAGGCAGAGGCAGGAGGATCACTGTGAGTTTGAGGTTAGCCTGGGCTACATAGTGAGTCCATGGCAACCCTTCACTACACAATGAGATCCTATCTCAAAAAAAAAAAAAAAAAAAAAAAAAAAAAAAAAA
>NW_022900949.1:68309747-68353250 GCF_012274545.1 Fukomys damarensis | reverse complement strand
CATTGGATTTTGCAATAATTTCTTTCATATGATGCCAAAAGTTTAGGCAACGAAAGAAAAAATAGGTAATTGGATTTCATGAAAATTAAAAACTTTTGTGCATTAAAAGGCAGCATTCATCTACAAAATCAAGACAGTCTACATAATATTTCCTGCAGAATATATTTTACAGTCATGTGTCAGTTAAGGGATGGATATTCAGAATATATAATGAACTCTTACGATTCAGCAACAACAAAAACAACCTGATAAAAAAATGAATCCAGGACCTGAAGAGAAATTTTTCCAAAAAAAGACAATACAAATAGCCAGAAAGCACCTGAAAAGGTGCTTATCAGTAATCATTAGGGAAATCCAAATCCAAATCCCAGTGAGACACCATTTTACACTCATTAGAATGGCTATATCAAAACAGTAAACAACATGATAAGGATGTGAAGAAAAGAGGAACTCTTGTGCATTGCTTGTGGGAATGAAAAATGGTATAGGCTCTATGAAAATGGTGTAGCAGTTATTAAAGTAATATTAAACACAATTACCATATGATCTAGCAGTTCTACTTCTGGGTGTATATTCAAAGAATGGAAAACAGGAACTCAGGCAAATATTTGTTCATAATAAGTGAAAGGTGGAAGCAACTCAAATGTCTGTTGATGGGTGAGTAAATAAATAACATGTGGTATACACATGCAGTGTAATATTATTTGGCCTAAAAAGGCAAGAAATTCGGACATATGCTACCACATAGATGAATCTTCAGGACTAATGAAATAAGGCAGCCACAAAAGGACATATATGATTCCAATTATTAAGGTACCTACAATATTCGAATTCTTAGAGACAGAAATAGTGATTGCCAGGACCTGGAGGAGGGGGAATGGGTAATTAGTGCTTAATGAATACCAAGTTTCAGTTTGAAAGATAGGAAAATTCTAGAGGTTGATAGTGGTGATGGTTGCACAACAATGCAAATATGATTAATGAACTGTACAGTTTGAAAAGCTTAAAGTTGTCAATTTTATGTTATATATATTATACATTAAAAAATGAGGATGAAGTCCTTCTGAAAATATCTTGAAGAGTTAAAATTATTCACTGGATCAGAAACAGTATGCAAATTCTCATTTATAGAAGAGTAGCAAAATAGCATAACGAATCAATGTAATCTTCACATAGACTTAATTTGTATTATTTTTTTCTGAAGTACTGTAAATTATAGCTATCATGATACTTTGTTCATAAGTACTTTATTAGGCATCTCCAAAAATAACTTCTCAGATAACCAGAATAGGTCATTATAACTAGGAAAATTAGCAATTGTTTTATTAAAAGATGTGTAATATCTAGATTATTACATCGTTCCTGTTGTTCTCAGACTGTCTTTTTATCATTGGTCTGATTGAATTGTATTTTGATTTAAATTTAATGTTTCTCCCCCACCACCACTGGAACTCGAACTCAGGACCTTGTGCTTGTGAGACAGATGTGGCACCACTGAGCTGAATCCCCAGCTAAATTTATTGTTTGTTATCTCTTGATTTCTAACAGTTTCATGCTTTCTTCATTTAGTCCCCCTTTACTATTTTTGCTTTTTCTGATGAATTTTATAGAAACTATGGCATTTCTATTAAGCAAAACACTTACCTTATGGTGTCTTACAGCTTATTTTTCTATTCCATTAATTCCTATAATCTTAAATTTAGAATAAAGTTAAAACAAATTTGCAAGAAAACATTAGGTGAATTATTGTACAGACTGAAAAGGTAGAATGAGATTTTTTTAAAAAAATAGAGTCCTTTATTAACCATAGCTGGAGTTAGAGTGGCTCTTGCCTTCCAAATCTCTGGACAAAGAGGCAGTTTGCAGAGTCCTTTTAAGGACTCTTCTCTTTGGGGAGGGGTGAGGGAGTGGGGGAGCACAATCAGAATTTCACAGGAGCAGAACTTTGCTATGCTAGTGGGGGTCAGGTAGTTTCCCACGGTTTAATTGAAACAAAGTATCCCATAGGTGTGGGAGTCTTCTGTTAACAAGGAAGTAAAGATAACAGTTGCAGAGATAACAGATAGCTTCAGACACAGGATCATGCATTCATTGAGGGAACTCCCAAAGTGGGGAGGAAGGGGAAGGTGACCACCTGGAATCACTGGACTTCACACAAATGGATAGAATGAGAATTTGACCGTTGGAAAATTCTTTTACAGGGCAGGAAGCTGGTTTCATATAAAATGTCTTTTTTATTGAGTGTATTGGTACATTCTAGGTATGCTGTACAGTTACATTCATCATTGGGATCTTGTACCTTTACATGACAGGTCTTGGTTCTCATTTTTCCCCTTGTCCCTGCCCTCCCTAAAATGTCTTAATAATTAGAATTCTGTCAGTACAGAAAATTAAATGTGACTAAGGATGGTGATGATGAGCAGTCTTTAGAAATATACTTTGTTGTTCTTAAAGAATTCTTGCGTATTCTGTACTTTCAACTTCTTTGAAAGTAGTGTAAGTTTCTTTAGATTATAGGTATATTCAGAATGAATATGTTCTATCTTTGCTAATGTGAGGGTAACAGAAAGAAAAGGGGAAGTGGGGAAGGAACCTAGAGAAGGAAAAAACAGGAAAGTAGGAAAAGAAGTAGATTTTGTAATCAGTAAGATTCTAGTAGGTTTTTTGTGTTCTCATTTTCTAAGCAGGATTCTAAAGAAATATCTTCATGGTTAATATGTTCTGTTTGGGGATGATGAATGTTACAAGAAAAATGTTTTATTATATTCTGTTGAAGAAGCTGCAGCAGTTGTAAAGGAAAAGAAGGTACAACACTCACTCTTTGTGAATATCAGTGATCAGGGGTTCTGATTGACATTCACATTATCAGGCCGTAACCTGGCAACAGGTTCCCTAGCTTTGTGGGAATACAGTCTGGGAGCATAGGGTTATATCTTCAAGTGTGTACCACCCTGCCCAGCTTTGTTTTTGTGACAAGCTTCTATAATTTAGTTATATTCTTTTCAGTATAAATGCTTTCACCAATTGGGAAATCATTTCTACAAACTAATGTTGCCTATGCAATAGACAGGTCTACATTTATCTTTTTTTTTTTTTTTTTTTTTTTTTTTTTTTTTGGTACTGGGGTTTGAATTTAGGTCCTTGCACTTGTGAGGCAGGCAGGGGAACCATTGAGCTAAATCCTCGGCCCAGTCTACATTTATCTTATCTTGTGGGTCAAGTACTAAGAGAAGATATCAAAGAATTTAAGCTTCTTCAGCTTTTTAACATAAGCTCCTTAAGCTATCCTCAGAAGGCTTCTTGGAGAAGAAGACAAACCAAAAAAAAAAAAGCAACAATAAACAGCTTTGTGCTTTTTTGAGAATGTGTTAACAACGGCATAGAAACTGCCTATGTTTTCATAGAAACTGTATATGTTCATACATACCTACATTTTTCATACAGTTTCATAGAACTTGTAGCTTTCCCCCAAATTCTTCTTCAAAGGTAAAGGAGAGTGTGTTTAGGTTCTAGATAACACATGAGTGAAGTTAAAGAGGTGGCAGGGTACCAGGGTACATCCTTGGAAGGAGTAAGCTGATCAGGACAAGAGTGAATATAGTAAATGAAATTGTTTGGCTGGACATTCTGTTTTTGTGTGTGCCCATTAATCATATACAATACTGAGTTTCAATATGATATTATCATATATGCTTACAACATTTTGATCACGTCCATCTCTCCCATTATCTGCCCCACCCTCCCCTTATTTCCTTCTTTCTAATAATCTCCCTTCTACTTTCATTCCTTTTTCTTTGAATCCATGTGATACTGCATGATGGATCTGATAGATTCTAGGCTCTTGCATAAGGCATGCAAAGAATTTCAAGAGCACATCCCATGGTAAAAGAAAAAGTAGCTATATTTATTGAAGGTAACAGGAAGATGTGCTCAGGAAAGGTCTGAACAGAAAAGTAGAGTTGAGGCAACAGGAAATAAAAAGCACAGCACACAGATAAGTCAGGATTTTGGATTTTAAAAGGTGCACAGCCTCCCTCCACCTGTGTCTCCTTGAGCCTGTGGATATGACTGACAGGAATGATTGACAGGATGCTGAGTCATCTCGGGCATAGTACACGTGTGTCTCAGAGTTCACGCTGATTAAATTACATACGTGAGATGCAGTCCATATTTTTGAATCTTTAACAAAGAAAGTTCTAGCGGGGAAAAGGTTACTGAAGGTCAGGCCACAAGATGTAACAGGCATGTGCTCTGGACTGGAGCTTTAGAGATTTCCTGGGTCATTACTATATTTTTTATTTTTCTTAGAACAGTGGAAAGAAAGATGGCACTGGGATGTTGCCCAAATGTAAGTGGTTGGATGTGACTAGTTTTCCAGTCCCGATTGTGCTACCTGTACTACTGTATGTACTTGGGAAACAAGTGATACTTGTCTCTCAGTGTCTGCCTTAGTTCTCCGGTTCAAGTAAAATAATTTTGCTTTTCTTTATAGCTGAATACTACTTACTTGTGTATATGTTCACCACGTTTTCTTTATCCATTTGTCTGTTGATGTGATTTTGTGCCACAATAAACATTTAGTATACAGGTAAGTCGTAGGCCAAGTTATTTATTTACTTATTTTTGGTACTGGGAATCAAACTCAGGACCTTGTGCTTTCTAGGTAGATGGCCGAACCACTAAGCTAAATTCCTGGCCCTATTTTTAATTTTTTGACCAACTTTTATACTGATTTCAACTGTGGCTATACTATTTAGTCTCACCATCAGTGTAGAAGTGTGTCTTTGCAAACATTTATTGATTTTTGGTATTCTTTTGAAATATTTTAATTTTTTTTTTTTGCTTTTTGAGGTGAGGTCTTCTTTTATAAAATGATCTGGAACTCACTATGTAGCCCAGGCTTGTCTGGAATTCATGATCCTCCTGCCTTACTGAGCCTCTGGAGTTCTGGGATTACAAGTGTATGCTGCTATGAATAGCTAAATCATTTGAACATTTTTGCATATATTTATTGGCCATTTGTGCTTTTCAAGAAGTGTAAGTTCAATTCATTTGCCTTTTTATTGATTGGGCTATTTGTTTTTTGGTATGAAGTGTTTTGATTTCTTTACCTATTCCTGTTTTTGAGGAATATATGGAATGCAGGTTCTTTGCACCAAGTTTAATTTTTTTTTTTTTTTGAAGCAGGGTCTTGCTAAATTGCTCAGGCTAGGCTGAAACTTTCAATCCTTGTACTTCAGCCTCCCAGAATGCTGGGATTATAGGTTGATGTCAACATGGCCAGTTACGTGTTCTAGATTCTAACCCTTTGTTGGGAAAGCAGGTGGCAAAGATTTTCTCCCAATCTGTAGGCTGTTCCTTCACTTTGTTGATTATTTCCTTTGCTGTGCAGAAACTTTAATTTGATATAGTCCCATTTGCTGATTCTTTGTATTATTTCCTGTGCTATTTGAACTCTAATGAGGAAGTCTGCCTGTGCCTATGACTTTAAAGTGTTTTCCCTATATATCTTCTGGCAATTTTGTAGTTTCAGTTCTTATATCTAGGTCTTTGATCCACTGATGTTTGTAAAGTGTCAGACAATATTTTTTTTTCATTAAGTTTATTGGTGCATTTTAGGTGTACAGTACAGTTACATTCATCATTGGGATCTTGTACCTTTACATGATGTATCTTGGTTTTTATTTTTTTCCCCATTTCCCCTGCCCTCCCTTCACTCATTCTACCCTTCCCTATTTACAAAACTTTGTTTCCATTTTTTCCTTTTCTCACATTTTTTGTTTCCTCTTCTTTCCTTTCCCCTACCCCTCCTACTTCCCCTACTCCTTAAGACCTTTTCTTTCTATTTCACATTCTCAGTTATTATACACTTTGATCCTTATTTACACTTTTAGTTTTTCATACCAGAGAAACTATTCGATATTTACTCAAGTGTGTCCCATTTATTTCACTTGAGTATGGCCTCAGTGTGTATCCATTTAGCTATAAATGTCTCTAGTTTCTCATTGTTTACTGCTGAGTAGTACTCTATTTTATAGAAAAACCACTTCTTCTTTATCCAGTCTCCAGTTGATGGACAAAGCTGGGCTGCTTCCAGGTTTTAGATATTACAAACTATGCTGCTATAAACATGGGTGCACATATACTACTGTGATATGATTCTTTTAATTCTTTTGAGAAGGTACCCAGCAGGGGAATAGCTGGGCCAAATGGGGACTCTAATCCTAGTTCTTTGAAGTATCTCCATATGGATTTCCACAGTGGTTGCACCTGTCTGCACTCCCACCAACAATGGAGAAGGGTTCCTTTCTCCCCATAACCCTGTCAGCATTTATTATTGGTTGATTTCTTGGTAGCAGCCATTCTTTGTGGGGTGAGGTGGAATGTCAGTATTGTTTTCATCTACATCTATTGAATGACCAGTGATGTTAAATATTTTTTCATATGTTTATTTGCTGCTTTTTCTTCTCTGTCTCAGAAATGTCTGTTCATTTCAGATCCCCATTTTTGAATAGGGTCTTCAAATTTGGGGGGGGGTCTGATTTTTGAGTTTTTTATATATTCTAGATACTAGACTTTTGTCTGAGGAACAGCTGGTGAAAAATTTTTCCCACGTTCTAGGGTGTATCTTAGCTCTGTTGGTAGTTTCTCTTTTTGTTCAGAAGCTTTTTAATAAGATGAGATTCCAGTTATAGATTCTTTATGCTAGTTCCCGTGCAACTGAAGTTTTTTTGTTCTTAAAGTTTTTTCCTGTTCCAGTGACTTCGAGAGTTCTACCTAACCTATCATCCACCACATTTAGTGTTTCTGTTTTTTTTTTTTCAGCTTTAATTAAGTTTATTGGTACATTTTAGGGATACAGTATAGTTATATTCGTTGTTGGGATCTTGTACCTCTACATGACAGGTCTTGGTTCTCATTTTTTCCCCTTGTCCCTGCCCTCCCTTCACCCCCTCCTCCCTTCCCCATCTACAAACACTTTATTTCCATCTTGTCATTATTATGTATTATTATAGTTTATTCGCACCAGAGAAACTATTCGGTATTTACTCATGTTACTGTTTTAATATTTAGAACTTTGAACCATTGAGATTTTACTTTAGTGCATGGTCAAAGATATGGGTCTAATTTTAATTTATGACAAATTGAAACCCACTTTTTCCAGCACCATGTATTAAAGAGGCTATCTATCCTCCAATGAGGATGTTTGACTCCTTTATCAAAGATGAGGTGGCTTAGTATGTCTGGAGTTATTTCTGTATCTTCTAATCTATTGCATTGATCATCAGGTCTATTCCTTTGCCAACACTCAAACTTTTGATTTTGTTGTTTGGTACTGGGGATCAAACTTTGGTCATTGCACTTTTGAGGCAGGCGGCAGAACCACTGAGCTAAATCCCAAGCCCACTCCTTTGCCAGTTCCATGCTGCTTTTTAAATCACATTGGCTTTGTAGTATAGTTTCAAGTTGGGCATTGTGATGCCCCCTACATTGTCTTTGTTGCCTAGAATTGCTTTTGCTATTCTGGGTTTGTTCTAGTTTCAAGTGAATTTTTGGATTGTTTTCTCTAGTTCCGTGAAATATGCTGTTGGAAGTATGGTCATTTTCACTATATTAGTTTTTCCTACCCAGGAACAAGAGGTGACTTTCTATTTTCTTATATCCTCTTCAGTATTTTTTTTCAGAGTGCTGTAGTTTTCAAGGTAGAGGTCTTTTACTTTCTTCATTAGATTGATTCCTAGATATTTCATCTTTTTGGATGCTATTGTGAAAGAAATTGTTTTTCCAGTTTCTCTCTCAGTGAGTCCATTGTTTACAAGAAGACTGTTGATTTTTGAGTGTTGACCTTGTATCCAGCTAGTCTACTGTATCTGTCAGTTAAGTCTAGAGTCATAAACTTGGTGGAGTTTTTTGGGTCTTCTGTGTAGAGTATCATATAATCATCAAATAATGACAATTTAACTTCTTCCTTTCCCATCTTTATTGCTTTTATTTCTTGTCTCATTGCTGTGGCTAATGTTTCCAGAAATATATTGAACAGGAGTAGTGATAGTGGACATCCTTGTCTCGTTCCTGATTTTACCATGAAGGTTTTTAGTTTTGAACCATTTAGTATGTTGGTTTTTCATGAATAGCCTTTATCAGGTTGAGATAAAGACCATCTATTCCAATTTTCTGTAGGGGTTTTATCATGAATGGGTGTTGAATTTTGTTAAATGCTTTTTCCTGCAACTATTGAGATGATCATGTGGTTTTTTGTCCTTGGCTCTGTTAATATAGTGTATTACATTTATTGATTTAGGTATGTTGAATCATCCTTGCTTCCCTGGGATAAATCCGCCTTGGTCAGGATATATGATCTTCTTAATGATCTTCTGTATTCTGTTTGCCAGTATCTTATTGAGGATTCTTGCATGTATGTTCATTAGGGAGATTGGCCTGTAGTTCTTTTTTTAGGTGGGTCTTTCTCTGCTTTTGGAATCAAAGTAACTCTTGCTCCCAGGAATGAATTTGCAAGTATTTCTTCCCTTTCAATTTCATTGAAGAGTTTAAAGAGTAATGGCAGTAGTTCTTCTCTAAATGTCTTGTAGAATTCAGCAGTGAAGCCATGAGGACTTGGGCTTTTCTTTGTTGGTAAATTTTTAATTATGTTTTCAGTTTCACTGATTGTAATTGGGGTGTTTAGAATGTTTGTGTCTTTGTTCAACTTTGGTAATTCAAATGTATCTAGGAATCTGTCCATTTCTTCTGTGTTTTCCATTTTATTAGAGTGCAGGTTCTCAAAATATGTATTGATCCTCTGGATTTCTGCTGGATTTCTTGTGACTTCACCTTTTTCATAACTAATTGCATGGATTTGAGCCTTTTTTTTTCTTTGGATAAGGTTGGCTAAGGATTTATGGAGATTATGTATTCTTTCAAAAACCCAACCCCTTGATTTGATTTTTTTTTGTACTCTTCTCTTAGTCTCCTTTGCATTGATTTCTGCTCCGATCTTCTTTATAATTTTCTCCCTTCTTCTATGAGCTTTGGGTTTGTCTTGCTATTCTTTTTCTAGGAGCTTAAATTTCAGCAATAGATTGTTCCTTTGAGCTTGCTCTGTTTTCCTAGTATGGGCATTCACTGCTATGCATATCCCTCATAGAACTGCTTTCATAGTGTCCCATAGATTCCTGTATGTTGTATTGGCATTATCATTTAATTGTAAAAACTATCTAATTTCTTCTGTGACCCATTGGTTGTTCAGGAGAGTGTTATTCAGTTTCCATGTATTTGTGAAGTTCTTGTGGTTTCTTATGCTGTTGTTCCCAGTTTAATTGCACTATGGTGTGATAATATACAGGGATAACTTCAATTCCTTTGCATTTAATTAAACATGTTCTTGAGCTAGCGTATGGTTTATTTTGGAGAATGACCCATGTGCAACCGAGAAGAATGTTTATTCTGATTTTGTGGGGTGCAACATTCTGTAGATATTAAGTACACTTGTTTAAAACCTTGGTTCAGTTCTAGTATTGTCATCTCTTCCTCTTGGATTGTTCCCTTTACAAGGATGTAGTGACCTCCTTTGTCTCTCTTAATTGGTTTTGGTTTGAAATCTACTTTGCAAATAAGATAGCTACTGCTGCTTTTTTCTGTGTTCCTGTCACATGGCGAACTATTTTCCATCCTTTTTACTTTCAGTCGAGGAATTTCTTTTCAACTGTGTTTCTTGTATAAGCATATTGTTGAATTTTGCTTCTTAATCCATTCTTCCAGTCTGTTTCTCTTGATTGGTGAATTGAGGCCTTTAACCTTGATGGCTATAACTGATTTATATTGATTTCTCCTTTACACGTTATTTTCCTGTTGTTGGCTCTTTTATTTTTCATCATGGTACTGAGTTCATCTTTTTTTTAAAATCTGTTTCTGTTCTAGAGTCTTTAATCATGTCTTTCATTCTGCTTAGCATCTCTGTAGTTATCTGGGAAATTATTTCTGTTTTGAATCTTTCTAGAGCCTCATTCATCTGTTTTGTTACTTCCTGTGCTAACAGTTAAGAGTCCCCAGGTGGTTGATTATCAGATTTTTCCACCTCATTTCCCAAAGAAATTGCCTTTTGGTGAGCCAGAAGTCTAGATTTGTGCCTTCCTTAGGCGTCTTCTCATTTTTATTTTTGTTTTTAGTATTCTTTTTTGTTTAATTTCTGGATTGATACTTCAGTATTGCTTCTTGTAAGTATCTTTGTTGCTTGTATTTAGAACCCTTATGGAATGATTGCTTCTCAGAGCTTTCTTCCAGGTTTAGGTGGTCTTTAGGCTTGGAGTCTCTAATGACTCTTAGGCAATCTCATTTTCAGTATAGCAGGAAGGACAACTGATTAGATCAATCACAACACTTAGCCCAAGTGATACAATCAGCAACAACAGTAGCATCAAGCACAGCTTAGAAAATGAAAATTTATGGTAGTTATTAATTGATCACTTTTAACCATGTGAATTAAATCACAATCGAGGACCAGCTCAAAAATGTTTATAATGAATAAACTCTTGAATATAGCAATTTTTCCCTTCGGGATAGGGGCTTAGAAGGAGTTGGGGATGGAGGGATAGATAGAAGGATAGGGAATATTTAGAAGTGAGGCAGAAGACACAGGAAGATCACACAAACTCTAGGAAACTGTTGAAGACGAGAGGAAAAGATAGAACAAAAGAATAAACACAAGATCAGAACAACCTAACAGTAATAGGGAAGCTAGAAACTGTATTCACTTTCCTTTAAAAGTAATGACAATCTGCTGGGCATGGAGGCACATTTCTGTAATCTCACCCCTTGGGAGGCTGAAGCAGGAGGATTGCTGTGAGTTCGAGACCAGCCTGGGCAAATAGTGAGTTCCAGGTCAGTCTCAACAAAACAAAAAACAAAAACAACAACAACAAAAAGGTAATGACAATCGAGAGAAAAAAAAAGAAAAGAAAAAGAAAAAAGAAGTCCAAATTAGGACAGGATCAGGAACAAAAAGGGAGAGAGAAGAAGAACAAGGTGGGAAAGATCAGGAGAGAGAGCAAAAGAGAGAGAAAAAGAAAAGAAAAAGAAGAAAAAAAATTTGAAGAGAAGGAAAAAATAAAAATTAAAATTAAGAGAAAAAATTACTTTGAAATTAAAAAATAAAAATGAAGGGCCTCCTTCAGGGTGTGTCTCTGCTTTCACAATAGACATCATGGGCACCAGTGTGCAGATCTGAGTCATTAGTCTCAGCAAGCCAGCAGCAGTCTCCTGAGAGTCAGGCTGATATCTGGCTGCAAGGCCTAGGTTGACCTCCCTGACCTCCCGCTGGGTTGAACTCTCCTGCAGGTTCCAGCTGCCCTTCCCCTGAAGATAGTCCATGTTCCGACGGGAGGTGCTGATCCCTCCAACTTACCAACTATGGTGGTCTTGTGTGCCTGTATTGCAGATTTTCTTCACTTTTCCCATGAGCTTCAGTTTTCATCAAGGAGCCTAAGAGAGGCCCTCTTTCTGTTGTTCACTTCTGCTCTATCTTCTGGAGCTCAGAACAATGGCTTTTATGACCCCCTGCACCTTTGTGGTGTAGATCCAGGTACTGGCACAGGCCAGTGGCCAGGGAAGGGGAAGTGCTGTGATTCTGGCACGTTTCTCCTCCTTGGCTCTTCCATGCCCAGGGTGTGTGTGAGAGATAATATTTAGTTTCATGCTTCTACCTATGAGTATCCAATTTTCCCAGCACTGTTTTTTTTGGGGGGTGGTGGTGCCAGGGCTTGGACTCCAGGCCTTGTGCTTGTGAGGCAAGCATTGGCACTACTGAGCTAAATCCCTGGCCCTTCCCAGCACTATTTGTTAAAGAGGCTGTCTTTTCTCCAACATATGTTTTTGACCCCTTTCCTTAAGACTCAGATGGCTATAGTTGTGTGAGTTTCATTGACCTCTATGCTATTCTGTTGGTTTCCATGTTTATTTTTATTCCAGTACCATACTTTTTTTTAAATTGTTGTTTTTGTTTTTGCTTTTTGAGAAAGTCTCACTATGTAGTTGTGGCTAACCTTTAACTCACCGTGTAGCCAAGGCTGTCACTGAAGGCTGCTGCAGTCCTGTCTCAGCCTCCGAAGTGCTGGGATTACAGGTGTGTGCCACCACACCCACCTCACACTGTTTTATTACTATAGCTTTCTAATGTATGTTGAAATTGTGTATTGTGTACTTCTAGGCTCACTCTTTATGCTTAGGATTTCTGTGGCCATTCTGGTTCTTTTGTGTTTCATATAAATTTTAGGATTTTTTCTACTGCTGTAAAGAATGTCATTGGAATTTTGGTGTAGATTGCATTGAAACTGTAGATTGCTTTTGATAATTCCACCAATTTGTGCACATAAATCTTTCCATCTTCTAGTGACTTCTTCAGTTTCTTCCTTCATGTTCTATAATTTTCATTGTAAAAGTTTTTTCACTACTCAGATTGATTCCTAAGTATTTTATTGTGCATAGGATTGTTTTCCTGATTTCTTTCTCAGTAGTTCATTATTGATATATAAAAAAGCTATTGATTTTTTAAATGATTATTTTGTATTCTGTTATTTTCTGTATTTGTTTAACAAGTTTAAAAGTGTTCTGGTAGGTAAGTATAGGATCATATTATCTGCAAATAAGGATCATTTGATTTCCTTCTTTTTTCATTTTTTTGTACTGGGAATTGAACTCAGAGACTCTCACTTGCCAGGCAGACTCTGTGCTGCTGAGCTACATCCTCTGCCCTCTTTCCATCTTATTTGTATTACTTTTGTTTCTCTTGTCTGACCCCTCTGGGTAAAATTTCAAATCCTGTATTGAGGAGTAGTGAGAGTAGATGACCTTGTGTCTCGGTTGTAGAGGAAGTGCTTTCAGATTTCCCCATTTGGTATGCTTATGGCTATGTATTTGTTGTAAATTTTTTTTAAGGAGGTGTTTTCCTTCAATACCTAGTTTCTTCAGGGCTTTTATTATGAAATGATGTTGAATTTTGTTGAAGGCTTTTTATGTGCCAACTGAGATAGATAGTTATGTCATTTTTATCCCTGCTTTATGTGGTGTATTACATTTATTGATTTGTATATGTTGACCCATCTTTGCATCCCTGGAGTGAAACCAACTTAATCATAATGTATAATCTTTTTAATGTGTGGTTAAATTTGGTTTGCAGGTATTTTATTAAGGATTTTTAAATCTATTTTCATCAAGGATATTGGTCTATAGTTTATTTTTTTGTTTTGTCCTTGTTTGATTTTGATATGATATTGGCATTGTTAGAATGAGTTTAGAACCATTCTTTAACTTTCTGTTTCATGGAATAGTTTGAGTAACATTGGCCTTAGTTCTTTAAAGGTCTGGAAAATTCATTCAGTGAACCACCTAGCTTTGGACTTTTTTGTTGGGAACCTTTTTATTAGTCCTTCAATCTCATTGCTTATTGTTAATATGTTTTTTGAAAGATCTTCTTGGCCCAGTTTTGGTATGTCATATGTGTCTTGAAATTTATTTCTTTTCGATTCTCCAATTTACTAGAATATAGGTTTTCAAAAGACTTCTCAGTGATCCTTTGGATTTCAGTGGTATCTCTTGTAACATCCTCTTTTTCATCTCTAACTAGACATTGGTTTGGGTTTTCTCTCTTTTGGTTAGTTTGGCCAAAAGCTGGTTAGTTTGGCTGAGAGTTTATTAATCTTGTTTATCTTTTCAAAGAGCCAAATCATTGTTTCATTGGCTCTTTGTAGTGTCATTTCATTATTTTTAGCTTATATTTATAATTTCTTTGCTTTTGTTGAATTTGGTTTTGGTTTATTCCTGTTTTTGTAAGCCCTTGAAATGCATCCATAGGTTATTTATATGAGAATTCTCTTTTTTTCATGTAGGCACTCACAGCTATAAACTTCTCTTTTAGAACTTGTCTTTGCTGTACCTCAAAATTCCTGGTATGTTTTGTTTCCATTTTCATTTGATAATAAGAATTTTAAAAATTTCTCTTGATTTTTTTCAATGATCTACTGATTGTTCAAAAGTAAATTGTTCAATATCTGTGAATTTGTATAGTTTTAAAAAATTTGCTCCTTATTGATTTCTAGTTTCATTCCATTGTTATTAGATAAGATGTAAGAAATTATTTTAATGTTTTGTATTTGCTAGGATTTGATGTATAGTCTAAAATATGATTCATTTTGGAGAATGTTCTATCAGCTGCTGAAAAAAATGTATATTTTTTTTGCGGGGCTTGAGACAGGGTCTTACTATGTAGTTGAGACTGAACTGGAACTCACTATGTAGCCCAAGTTGGTCTCGAACTCACAGCGCTCCTCCTGCCTCAGCCTCCCCTGGGATTATAGGTATGCACCACCACGCCCGACAAGAATGTGTATTTTGTAATTGTTGAATGGAAGGTTTTGTTGATGTCTGTTAAATTCATTTGATCTCTGGTGTAGAGTGTGACTGTTGATCTTTTTAGTCTAAATGACATATCTATTGTTGAGAATGGAGTATTGAATACACTCACTGTAATGGGGCCTATGTGTCCTTTTATATTGAGTAATGTTTTTTTTATGAAATTTTAAGCACTGAAATTTGGAACACACACACACACACACACACACACATATATATTTACAATTGATGTGTCTTGATAGTTTATAAATAAATATGTAATGACCTGTTTCCCTTTTATAAATAATTTTATTTTGAAATCTTTGTTGGATAAGAGTGTACTTATTCCTGCTTGCTTTTGGATTCCATTTGCATAGAATATTGTTTTCCAGTAGGTATGTGTTTTGCTGGTGAGATATGTTTCTTGCAGTTAGCAAAGATTTGGGTCTCATTTTGTAATCTAGTCTTCCAGTTTGTGTTTTTTAATTGGAGAATTAAGGCTATTTATATTTAGAATCATTATAGAAAGGTATATGTGAATTCCTGTCATTTTGTTGTTTACTAATATTTGATTTCTCAATTTTGAATAGTTCATCCATATATATTCATATATATTTAGTATATAAGACTATGTCTTCTGCAATATTAGTTTTGTGGTCACAGATTTCTTTATTTTTTATTTTATGCTTATCTTAGAAGGTCTTTATTTCTCCCTCAATTTTGAGTGATAGCTTTGCTGGATATAGCAATCTAGGTTGGCAATTATTTTCTTTCAGGGCTTGAAATACATTTTTCCTTGCTGTTTTTGACCTTTCGAATTTCTGCAGATAATTCTGTAGTTTTTCTAATAGGTTTGCTTATAAAAGTGATTTATTTTGGCTTTTTGCTCTTACAGCTTTCAATATTCTTTCCTTGTTCTTTTTTTTTTCTTTTTATTGAGTTTATTGGTACATTCTAGGTATACAGTACAGTTACATTCATTACTGGGATCTTGTACCTTTACATGACAGGTCTTGGTTCTCATTTTTTCCTCTTGTCCCTGCCCTCCCTTCACCCCCTCCTCCCCTCCCCATTTACAAACACTTTATTTCCATTTTTTCATTTTCTCATATTTTTTTCTTTTCCCGTATTTCCTTTCCCCTACCCTTCCCACTTTCTCTACACCTTTCTTTCCTCGTTCTGTGCTCTTGGCATTTTAACTATAATGTGGCATGTGGAGGTTCTTTTCTGGTGATGCCTGTTTGGTGTTCTAAGTTCTTGTACCTGGATTGGACAGATTCTTTTGTTTGCTTGTTTTTTGAGTCAAGGTCCCACTGTGTAGCCTAAGCTGACTTTGAACTTGCAGTGATCCTCCTGCCTCAGCCTCTGTAGTGCTGGGATTGCAAGCATGTGGTACCATGACAGGCTTAGACAGATTCTTAAATGTAAAAATTTTAAAGCTTCTTGCCTCTTTTCCAACATTTATTTCTCCTGGCTGATTTCCTTCCCTTCCTCAATATTCATTTATTTTGCCTGTTGACTTTTATGAAATCAGACTCTCTCTCTCTTCCCTCTACTTTGTCTTTTGGCTTCTTAAATATAAATATTCTTCAGAATTCTCTTTAGTTTTCCTCTTTTTGATGTTTGCTCTTACATTACGGTGAAAACTATTGCATTTTAGTTATCATGTATTTGTTGCATGTTCCTTAATCTCTCTTTGCTTTAGGTGAAGCACCAGAATATGTGTAATTAACTGTTTAAAAGTTATGTCAAAATATACAGTGAATGTTTAAATTAAATTTATGCAGGAAAACCACATTGCCATTAGTCCCCTTCAAAATACAGCCCTCACTTCAAACATACTTACCCCATTGTTCTTGCCGTTTTCTGAAGCAGTTCTGGAAGTCCTTTTTCATGAGTGTCTTTATGAGGTGTAATAAAAACTATGGTAAATGCTGCTGCCAAGTATCAACACTACTAGACACTCATACATGTCTACCAGATCTTTTCACAAACGCTAAGTTAAAACTAACCAGACTGTACTCTTTTTCCTGTGATCCTCCTGTATTTCCTGTTCCACCTATTGATATCCCCATCTAAAATCTTCTCCTTCTGTATTCCAGTGCTATTTAAGCCCTTCCTTGCATAATTGTATTTATTATATGGAATTGTCCTTTTGGTCCTGTGACTCTCCTTGTAAAGATAAAGCAGTATATGTACTTGAAGTATTTTGCCTCAGAATCACAGTTAATTACATAACAGTCGTGGTACATAAACCCTGCTCTATCCCATATTTCTTATTGACATTACTATCACATCACCCACTTCGATGACTTTAAGTTAAAAATAAACCTATGTGTATATTTGTAGGTTCAACTAAAAGTATATTTGTTATGATGTTTATAATAAAAACAAGTAAAATATCTACAATTGGAATTTCCCTTCAATCCATTATAGAATATCCACAAGGAATGCCATGTGGCCAATACATTAATTCTCATCTGTTGTTTTTTTGTATAAACTGATCATATATGGAAACCCAATGTATGAAAGAGATTAAGAAAAAAACCCAGTGTTTGAAAGTGATGGAAGCCTCAGAGGGTCTCACAGACAGCTGGCTATCTAGAGTGGGTCATGAGGGGATGCTGTGGTACAGAATTTTCAATTAGAAATTTCTTTCAAATATACTTAATAAAGTGGAAATATTAATAATGCATTATATGGGATGAATACAGTTAGCACAATCATATGTACTTTTGTGCCCCTGACTTTTTCCTAAAGTTGCTGAATTCATACTCCCTCATCTCCCAGTCCACCAGTAATCTATTCTTTGTTTCTGTCGAATACATCTATACTTTATATATTTGCCTTTAATACCTTTGATATTAATGACTGTGTAAGTTTGGTATTAATGACTGTGACAAGCATTATTCACAGATAATTATTCACTTTCAGTGTGTGAGTCAAAGATTCAGAGTTTGAGTCTACATGGTAACTTTCAACAGAACAGTTATCAACTGTAACAACATTTATCAGCTGTAATCACTGTCAAACTGATATTGGGAGTTGATGGTATTCAATGATATAATTCATATATCAATGCTCATTGGTAAACTC
Organism: Fukomys damarensis; assembly: GCF_012274545.1. Taxonomy (NCBI): domain Eukaryota; kingdom Metazoa; phylum Chordata; class Mammalia; order Rodentia; family Bathyergidae; genus Fukomys; species Fukomys damarensis. The sequence continues at coordinate 68,335,772 of NW_022900949.1, read as the reverse complement.
AATCGTGTTACACTTTCAGACAAATGAGAACAAAGTCTGCAAAGACAAGAGATTTTACCAGTTAAGCATCCTTAATAAAAAAAAAAATCAGTAATTTGGAATGCTCCAAAACTAGAAACTTTTTGAGTATCATAAACTTATGAAAGGTTTCAGGTTTTGGAGAATTTTAGGTTTTGGATTTGAAAGGGCTAAATGTTAACCAAGCAAATTCCAAGTCATTTGTACTTTGGACTTTTGAATTAGAGAAGTTCAAACTCTTTAATAATGAGTAGCTATTTTTTTTTTTGTCCTTCAGTGTGGCTATAATATGCGTGTGTAAATTTACATGTTTATTCATATTAAATCCCAAAGGCTAACATTTTACAAATTATAGAAAAATTTAAATTTTATAGATGTTTCCATGTGTTTTTAAACATTATTTTGATTGAAATTTTGTTTTTCTGAGAATCGGTTGGTTAGTCTGAGTATTGTGAGAGAATGCTTTGTGGTTGTAACATGGAGCTTAGGGCTGGAGATTTATCTCAGTGGTTCTGCTGCTTTCATCGCAAGCACAACGTTCCAAGTTCCATTCCCGGTAGATACTTTTGAAAATTTTTATAGTACATGTTCACAATACATAATGATTACATTTACCATGGGGAGTTGGTAAGTGCATGTGATACATCATAACGTGTAACCCCCTCCCAAGTTATGTAGTCACTTAAACTAAATAACCTTTGATGTTTACCTAATATCCAAATCTTTGTAAATTCTTAGGCTTTTGAAATCAGTTTTAATCTCAGTGTTAACACATATTTGTAATTTAAAGGGTATTTTTGAACATTAGGGAATCAAGAAAGCAAGTGACTTATTCTCAGGAAGAAGCTGCCATTTCCCATTGTTATTTGTGTTCTCGTCTTCTAGGTGACTTTCAGACAAGATGCTGCTCTCCATAGGGATGCTTATGCTGTCGGCCACACAAGTCTATACCATCTTGACTGTCCAGCTGTTTGCATTCTTGAACTTACTGCCTGTAGAAGCAGACATTTTAGCAGTGAGTACAGTAAAATTTATTTATGTCAAAAATTCTGTAAAGAACAACTTTAAAAAGTGCCAAATGATGGGATCGTATAAGACACTTGTAAACATATCAAAGAACAGACACACAATTACTAGAATGTGGGGTACTTTACTCATGTTTTTCTTGCTTAACAGCCAATGTAAGATCTCATGCACAGCATCTGATAAATGATACTACTGTTGAGAGTGTGCATGCACATGAGTGTTTGTTTACAGATGCTTAACATGCTTGTGTATTTATATAGAATCTTACTGTTTTTCATAGTGCTGACTATATTTCCTATGACTGTAAGATCTCAATAGTATCTCTATTGGCAATAATAATTTAGAAATTTCACAAGTTGTCCATAGAAAATTTCAGTTTAAGATTGAAGAGTCAGATGAGCAATAGTGTGGTATCCTGGGTTTGCTTGTGAATAGAAAAGTTTTTAATTAAGAAAATTGCAATCTAAAATCTTAATAGATTTCTCTTGACTATGTCTTACTCTCCTTTACAAGAATTGCATTTATTTCCTATTTCTTGTTCTGTGAAGGTACAAAAGGAGGAATTACTCTGTGTGTGTGTATGTGTGTGTGTGTGTATGCGCGTGCGTGTGTGTGCATGTGCATGCAGCTTCCTCATATTCCAGGTCTTAATTGTTTTTACTGGCTGAATGTAGCTGCTTTGCTTGTGATACTAGGTAAGAAATAGAAGGACCATATTATTGCTGATCTAAGCCTGATGTGGTCCTTAGACATGCTTCTGTATAGTACAGTACAACATTCTTGGCAGATTCTGGGATAACTATAGAACTTGGGAGAGGAATTTCTATACTATAGCTTTTGAAGGCACAGAAATTCTCTTAGTCCACGTGAGAGTTCTCCCTCTGTCACCCACTTTAGTAGAGCACTGGTTGATTAGGTTTTTCATTTCCTGATGTAGTCTGGTTCTTTTTGAGGTAGAGTGGATGTAGTTGAACTTTTAAGGACTGAATCTGTTGCTACTTAAATCTCTCCTCTAACTTGGTCTAAAATTCTTTGGCATAGTCTCATATAATAACTTTTGAAATGAGTTAAAAGACTTATGAACTGATCAGGAATTAAAGTTCTCCTTGTCTCCTTTCTCTCTTGTGATTTTTTGAAATGAAATAGGATAAACTATTTAAAATGGTATTTGACATACAATAAATACCTTACATATCATTTTTATCTGCATTGTAATTATCATTCTGATCTCTTGTGCTTGTGCTCATCCACTCAAGAAAGTATGAGACTACTCAAGCTGTGTTTTTTAGACAAAACAAAATTTTAAGTACTGTGTAGAGAAAAGTCAGGTCTGTTTGCCAGTAGTGTTCCCTTGGGCCTCATGCAGATAAGTGTGAAATATATTAAGTTGATGTCATCTAGTGAAGGGGCCGTCAGCATAGGAGCTGCTTACATCCAGTCTCTATCCTGACATTAAAAGGGAGAAAGCTAATATGAATGCAGAGATAGCTAGAGGAGAGTGGGTTTTGAAAACATAAAAAGTGGAACTAAAAACCAAGGCAGAGGAACTGAATGTGACACAGTCATTCACTGGAAGTGAGCCAAGAGGTAGAAGATATTAGCTCTTCCTTTTAATTGAGTAAAAGCATCTTGAAATCTGAGTTTATAATATATATTTAAGTAAATTGGACATCAGGTTGATTCCATTTCCATTTATTTATTTTATTTTATTTTATTTTTCTTACTGAGAATTGAACTCTGGTCCTTATTCTTGTGAGGCAGGTGGTGGGCCCACCGAGCTAAATCCCCAGCCCGATTCTATTTCTATTTAGACCAGAATTGGGATGCTACTTTTGAAAATACAAGCCAGTTTTTATTGTGCTATTTGTGTGCCATATTCTTTTCTTTTTCTCTTTTTTGTTGGACATTAAGTTCTTCCATTTGTTAATTTTCAGTGTTTTTCCAATTAGTTGGTAATACCAAAGAGGCTATAGAGTTGGTAACATAGTGTGTTAATGACTAGTCAGTAAGGTCCCATAAAGCAGGGGTCTCCAACCTCCAGTACTGTGTGGCCTATTAGGAACTGGAACACACAGCAGGAGGTGAATGGTGGGTGAGCAAGTAAAGCTTAAGTCATATTTACAGCTGCTTCCTGTTGTTTCTATAACTGCCTGAGCTCCACCTCTTGTCAAATCAACATCTGAATTAGATTTTCAGGACTTGAAACTCTGCTGTGAACTGTGCTTGCTAGGGATCCAGATTGCATATTTCTCATGAGAACCCATGATTTGAGGTGGAGCTGAAGCACTGATGCTAGCTTTGGGAAAAAGCTGCAAATACAGGTTAACATTGGCAGAGGTGTTTGACTGCACAGACCATAATAAATTAGTTGCTTGCAGACTCATATCAAAATCCTATCAATGAATGGCAAGTGGCAGTTAAGCTGCATAGGGTGCCAGGGTTTATAGTGGCAAGTGACTTGTAATTCAGTTGTACAGCTGCATCTGTTGGCAAGCTTTATGTTAGTATCTGGCACTTATTTTAGTTTACACGTGGCCTACATGTTATTTTATTTATTACTTTGACTTGTGTCTCTTTTCTCCATTATCCATTTGTCTCACTCACTGGGTTCATAAGCTCACAAGCTAACCATAGGCAAAACGAGTAAAATACAAATGTCATTGGAGAACATCTTTGAAAAGGTGGACAGATGATGAGATAGCAGAAGACTCTAAGACTGCCAACAGAGAAAGAAAATACCAAGAGTCCTACTTAAATTATAGTTTCATTGCAACAGGTGACTCACATTCTCAAAGCCTGCTTGTAGAATACATGGCGACCAGTTACAAAGTCATGAAACCTTAAATACTCCTCCATATGAAGACTAAACATCTTGCATTAAAAGACAAGACTTTGGATTTTTTTCCAAACATGAACACAGAGATCAGAAATAATAATTATTACTATTATTATTATTATTATTATTTTGTACATAGATTGAACTCAGATCCTTGTGCTTGTGAGGCAGGTGGTGGAACCACTGAGCTAAATCCCCAGCTCCAGAAATAATTATTGAAGGCCACCACCACTTGATGAAATGTGTCTGTACTGACAGCATCATTTTTAATGGTTAGCTCCAATGACAAAGCTTTTACAATTGGTAAAGAGTTGATCTTGCTTGCCGCTAAGGACATTTGTCATGAACTTTTAAAGGGATGCAGTTCTAAAGATGGCACATGTTCTTCTTTCAGTTACTACCATAACTAGATGAACCAATGAAATTTTAGAAGACATCAAGACTCATTGTTACAATCAGTGAGTCATCACAATACATAATCCAGGTTGACAACTCTACTGATGTTGATAACAAGGCAACAATGCTTGTTTTATTGTGATATATTTTTCAGGAGGATGTGCATGAGGATATGTTATGTGTACTTTGTTGCCAGCCAACACCACGGGTGTAAAACTATTCAAGTCTTTGAATGGTTCTGTGCCAGGAAAACCTAACTGGTCATTTTGTATCAGTATATGCACAGATGGAGCAGTTGCCATGACTAACTCTCTAGTTTCACTATTTTTGTCAAAGAGATTGCTCCAGAATGTGAGTTTGCACACTGTATTATCAAAAGAGAAATGCTGGCTAGCTAAAAAAATGTCACCTGAACTTAACAATGTTTTGCAGGATGTGATTAAAATTACCAACTACATTAAAGTACATGCCTTTAGCTCACATCTGTTCATGAACCTCTGTGAGGAGATAGAGGCAGAGCACACATGCCTTCTTTTATACATGAAAATGTGATGGCTTTCTAAAGATAGATTACCAGAGATTTTGAATTATGAGATCCACTCTAGAGATTTATTTTAGGAAAATAGTTACCACTGGCAACACATTGCATTGACAGAATGGGTTCTAAAACTTGCTTACTATTTGACTTATTCAAACTTCTCAGTGAATTCAGTCTGTCTCTTTAGAGGAAACAATAATTGTGTTCAAGTCAGTAGATAAAGTGGCTGCATTCAAAGCCAAAATGGAATTACAGGGTGATGAATGAACATGGAGGATTTTAACATGTTTCAAACATTAACAGAGATTTTGCAAGAGACTGAGCCAGGGCTTTCTTTTTCCCACCCAGTGAATGATCACCGATCTCATCTTCCAGAAGAGTGTGATCATTACTTCCTAACCACAAAAGATCTCCAAACTGGGAAGGAATGAAACTGTGACCCATTTGTGAATAGGCCTGGGGAATCAAATTTGTCCATGCCTAAAGTATCGAATTCTTGAGTGCAGATGGCGGTGACCTTAAAAGCATATTTGATACAACTTCATATCTCCATACATTCTAGATTAAAGTCAGGATAGAATATCCTGAGATTTCCACAAAAGCGCAGAAAAGTCTTTTCTATTTCCTTCATCTTAGTTTTGTGAAGCAGAGTGACAGCAAGCAAAATGAGATTATGGAGTAGATTGGACCTAAGCAACATACTTCATGTGTCACTCTCTCCTAGCTCTCCCAGATAGGACTGTCTACTTTCAGGATAGCAAGCTCATGGTTCTCACTGATTCTGTATTATGAGTAGTATAATTATTTCATAACATATTACAATTTAATAATAATAATTGAAATAAAGTACACAATAAAGGAAATGTGCTTGACTCATCCTAAAACAATCTTCTACCTTTCCGTCTTGCTCCATGGAAAACTTAACTTCCATGAAACTAGTGCCTGATGTCATAAAGGCTGGGGGTACTGCTGTACTAGATCATGAGTAACTGGGAGGCAAGACTGTATCTTACTAAACCATGTTTCTAGTGCATGCTGTCCATTATACAATAAGATATCAAGAGATGTTTGAGCTGATTAGTAGCTTTCCTTAGAGATTTAGTCTATCATAATTTCTCCTAGTAGCATTTGTTCCTTGGTTCTTTCAGATTTACCATTTTTCTCTTATCTCATTGTTTCTCTTTCCTTTGACCCCAAAATAAATGTGACATTATTATTTATATAGATTTATAACTAGAAAAATAGATGTTTAGCAGAGAATCCAGGCACATACCTATAATTCCCAACACTGTTGGAGGCTAAGGTAGGAAGACTGCAAGTTTAAATCCAACCTGGGTAACTTAGCATCTTAGCAAGATCCTGTCTTAAAATTAAAAAAATAAAGAAGGGCTGAAGATGTAGCTCAGTATAAAGATTCTGGTTTAATCCCCAGTACCACAAACAAAGCAAACAAACAAACAAATAAACAACTACAAAACTTAGAGGCCCTTAGGTCGCAAGGGTTTAGTTAGCTGAATTGTGTTCATAATCTTATTGGGAAGTATGTCTTGGTATTTTTACTCTGTTTTGTAGAGTCAACCCAATTTTGGTCGACACTGCATCTGCCTTTCAGTGTCATTGCCTGGATTTTTCAGAGATTTGTTTCTTGGTAGTGGTTGTAAGGTAAACAAGCTGACCAGCAGAGAAGCACCTTGTGGTAGTGATATGAGTAGACTGGATTATAAATGATAGTAGTCAAAAAGTCCAGTAATGGATTTATAATTAGAGTTTCAGCTCTACCACTGTGTAGTTTTATGGCCTTGGTCAGATTACTTAGCACCTCAAACTATAGTTAATTTCTTATAAAATTTGAAGGGTATGGAAGATGGTATAGTCTCCTTTTTTTTTTTTTTGTACTGGGGATCAAACTCAGGACCTTGTGCTTGCAAGGCAGGTGCAGTGCCATTGAGCTATATCCCTGGCCACAGTGTAGTTTCCTTGTCCTTCCAGTTTACTAAAGAAAATTATTTTCAATAGTCTGCGGTCAGTTTGTAAAATGAAGATGATAGAAACAGTGGTCTACATCAGCAGTCCCCAGCCTTTTTGGTACTGGGGACCAGTTTTATGGAAGACAAATTTTCTATGAATTGGAGCGGGAAGATGGTTTAGCGATGATTCAAGTGCATTAGATTTATTGTGCACTTTAGTTTTTCCTTTGTCTATCTCCATATATCTAGATCAGTTTCTGTATTTTGTAGTGTTGTCTTTGAATGGAAGAAGTTAAATAACCTCATGTTCAATATGAAGTTGATCATAGTTAATTAACTTTAATTGAAAGATACTTTAAGAGATTAAATAATAAATTGTAGTAGTAGATTTAAAAGCACTTGATGGCTCTAAAGCACTTTGTAAACAACAGAACAAAACTGCAAATATAAATTATTATTTCAATGAGAAATTAACCTGAAACAATCACCACATAAACTTGATGGTGTTCAAGTATATTGCCATACTGATTTTCACAGAATGAATAGGTTCAGGATCGAATTCAGATGCTGAATCACAGCTTTGTTGAATTAATTGCAATCATACAGTGAGAAACAAAGATAAAAGAAGGCATGTGAAGACATTAGAGGGTTTCAGTATGATGCAAGGGGGTGCTACTGAATCCTATGTGTAGTTTGTTGAGTTTCTGCTGCTTCCTCTACAGAAGGAAGAGTTTCTGCTGCTACAGTGTGGTTACCAGTACGAGTTGAGGGTGAACCAGGAAGACTTGCTCTTAAGAGAGACTTAGACATTTTTTGTTAAATTGTGGAGCTCTTTAACTTGATGCTTTTAGCAGATGCCAGGAAATGCTACAATGGGACTCATCAGTAGGTGTTTGGGATGACACAACTGTTAATTTGGATGTGTCATCTAATCTATGCTTTGTAAATATTTAATGTTTACTTCTTCAGTCCATCCTTTTCTATCAATGTTACAGTCAGTATTGGGTAATACTCTTACTTTGTTCCATCCTTTTAATTTATATTAAAATTTTTTTGGGGGTTTTTCTATTTATGGTCTACAGGTTATGCACAACTATCTTACCTTCTAATATATCACAGTTTTCATCTAACCAAAATTTAGTTGGTTACTATCTATACTTAGTTTCACCTATCTTCCTTTTTTCTTGTTCTCTATGTAGCAGATTGAACATTATTAAATGATGCAGTGAACTCCCCTTACAATTATATCATTAGTATTATCTTCTAAAAGCACAGAGAATGTTGTTTGCTTTAAGCAAAAGACTGATAAACACTATAGGATGCGAATCAGTGTATTGGGGGAGGAAAGTTGTTAAAGAGTTTAAATATCTTCACCTTTCTCTGTGTATATATTTCATTCAGTTTAATCTTTTCATTCTGTTGTGGATAAACATATTTAGTTTATATCAAAATCAGTAAAGCCTTAAAAGTATGATTTGATGTTGCTTCTTCCCCTGGGGAAAAGTCATTTTTCATAGAGACATAACTCCTATAACTCTTTTATATTAAATCAAACCCTTAAAAGATAGAGAAAATAAAGTAGAACTCTTCTGAAAAAATGGTATGTAATAGAAAATGCCTGGTTAGGACATTATTTGTGTAAAACTCAAATAAACAGGTTGTTTAGTGTTACAGAATTATTATTGCTGTTTGATAATAACATATGAAATAAAAATCAAATTTAAGCATTTGTGTTACAAATTATATATAGTACTTGCTGTTTTACTGGATATACATTTATAAATTTGGTTTATTATGATAAGCTACATTAATAAATCAGGATTATGAAAATGATAATTTATATAATTTAATACATTTTAATGTTTTAAAATTTAAAAATTTTAAATAATTTTAATGTCATGTAAATTGGGTTTAACTTGATTATTTTTAATTTTACATTTAGTATAATTTTGAAAATGCATCTCAGACATTTGATGATCTTCCAGCAAGATTTGGTTATAGACTTCCAGCTGAAGGTTTAAAGGTAAGAAAATAGTAATATGGTAAAGGTACAACAAATTAAATGGGATTGTTCTATATTTATAGAGTCAAAACATTTCTTACTATTATTTATTATCATAAAAGTCATTTGCTGTCATTTGAAAATGGTAATGTACTCAGAAGATATGCATGTGACCCTGAGCTTAATCTTCAGTACACACATACAAAAAGGTATGAGGAAGAAAGTAAAAATCACAGATGATTATATTTTCACAGTCATTATTAATATATTGGCATATAATATTTTGGACCTGTTTTCTAGGATATGTGGTATATATTTTGTAGATGAATGTTCACAAATATATCTATGTAAATCTTTACAATAAATCTGTATTTAACACTAGTAGGAACTTTCTACTTTATTTCAAATGTTTAAGGTTAATTTTGTTCGCTTCCCTTTTGAGGCCTTACTAGACGCTCTGTTTTTGGGAAGTTTTTCAACTCTGGTGGGATCATGAACTATACCCAGCCTGGTGTGAGCTCCAGGTATTGTTCTGTTTATTCCTTTCCAGTTGGTTCCTTCCTTAGTTTGGGTAGTTTTTTCACATACACATGCACATCACTATTCAGTCAGAGGCTTGAGTGGACCCCTTTGCGTCTATCGGGAGTGCCCTTTTCCTCTTTACAGCTCCATCTTTTTCAGTATGCTGCCCCAGAAAATCCAGTTACCTTGGCCTTTGTCTCCTCAGCTCAGTGAGACTTCTAGTCTGTTTTGGGTTCCTCTGCCTGGTTGTAAGACTTGGGATCTTTCACCAGTAAATTGAAGTTCGTGTTGTAAGGGTCATCTCATTTGTTTTTCTCTTCATACAAATCTTTGTCCTGCCTGCACTATTGCCCAGTGTTTGAAAACTGATGTTACATATGTTTTTGGTTTTCTAGTTGTTTAAGGGAAGAGGGTAAAACAACTCCCTGTTGTTCCATCACGAGCCCATCACTATGTTACCTTAGTAATAGATAAATCCTAATTATCAAATTCCTTTAAAACAAATTACTCAGAAAACTTTCACTTGAGGAAGTTATTAAGGTGAGTGATTTTAGAGTTGCATATTGACACTGTGAATATTTTCCTCTTTTTTCTTTTTTAATCTCATTGAATTTAAGTATAATAGTCTGGGGATTTTTTATTGATAATCTGTTATGTTCTTGGAACATTAATATGAAACTTATTTCTAGTGCTTATTTTACTTTTTCAGAAATAATAATTTAAAAAATTATATAGTTGGCCTAACTTACACTGCTAACTTTATATTTTAAAGTAATCTTTTAATGCTTTTGAATTATTAGTAGGCTTTCAAGAATTATATCTTAAAATAATCTTTTATTAAAATCTAAAATTTAACTTATTAAGAAAACTAGAAGTTACTGGGATAAATCTAACAGTATACAAAGGGAGATGTAACTTTGAGACACTACAAATGTGTGGTCTAATTTGTGAAGAAATTAAACAACTTTTTAATTCCATTAAAGACTTACTTTAAAGCTATTATATACTTTCAAATTTCTATATTCATTGCTCAGTGATATACAGAAAGGCATGTAAAATATAGCTATAAAATTTGCAGGTGGGTATGAAGTTTGAAATAATTCATATACTATTTTTTCTTAAAAGATAGGAGAACTACAGCTAGTAGCATATGTCAAAAATATTTTAAAATGACTGTGATGTGTTTGCCAGAAACCTGATTAAGTTTTACAATGTATCAATAGACATGTGATATCTAGAACAGTTTGAAAAGTGATAGTTCCTGTTTCAACTAACAATAGTTTGGTTAGTTTTTGTCACTAAACTGAAACATACACAGTAAATTGTTAATGACCAAGTCGTATATGATTTTTTCTGCTAGGGCCTCCACAATCAGAACTACTGCATTCTCTACAGATGTATCACATGCAGTGTGTACTGTATCGTATTAGGTCTGTTAATCCTTAGCAGATACAAACTGGTTGGATGGAACTCAGTCTTATTTATCCATCCTACTACTTAAGCAGAACCCTCATGGAATGATCAAGTGTATCACAGTGTTAAAAGAACTTAATATTATCAGAGTGAAGTGTAAAGGCGTGTGTGTGTATGTGTGTGTGTGTGTGTGTGTGTGTGTGTGTGTGTGTGCTGGGATCAAACCTAGGGGCTGAAGCATACAAAGCTCATACTCTGCTACTGAATTACATCCCCAGTCCCTATAGGATTTTTAAAAATGTGTAAGAGAAGAATCATCTGCAAATATTTGTAGAAAAGAAATGAAATGTGCTCTGTGTATGAAAGTTATTGGCAGATTTTTTAGAATGATCCAATAAATAGAGAAAAGAAAGGGGCTGGGGATATAGCTCAGTCGTGGTGTGTCTGCCTGGTGAGCACAAGGTCCAGAGTTTGATCCTCAGTACCAGGGAGGGGGAAGTGCACACAGGTTGGGTGTTTTGTTTTGTTTTTTTTTTGGTATGGGACTCAAACTCGGGCTCTTGCACTTGCGAGGCAGGCAGTGGAACCACTGAGCCAAATCCCTGGTCCTGGGGGTATTTTTTAATATTCTAGAGAGTTGTTGAAATAAGGCAGGCAGGAACCACTGAGCCAAATCCCTGGTCCTGGGGGTATTTTTTAATATTCTAGAGAGTTGTTGAAATAAATAAATGTGTCTGGGCCCTGTGTGGTGATTTTTACCTATAATCCTAGCTAAATAGGAGGCTTAAACAGGAGAATTGCAAGTGTGAAGTCAGCTTAGGTAATTTAGCAAGAACTATCTCAAAGTCAGTCTCATATTAGAAACCTTTAGTTGATAACAAAGGCTGCTTAATTTAACTGTTTTTTATCTTTTTGAAGATAAAAAATATGACAGAAAGGTCCTACTGACATCGTCTTTTGAATTACTCTTTCTCAAATTTTGGAATCAACTTTAATTATCTTTCAGACAAACATTTTGGTTTGTTTTTATAAATACTCATTTCTCTTCTTGTTGCTCATTTTGTTCCTCACCTAGTTTTTTTGTTTGTTTGTTTGTTTGTTTTGTTTTGTTTTGCTTTCTTTAGTCTTAAGACAGTACAGCATAATGATTGGGAATATAGGTCCTGGAAGTTGACTGTAGGATTGCGTGCTAGCTGTGTGGTGTAACCTTGGAAAGTTACCTTTTTGTGACTTAGTTTCTCACCTGTAAAATGGGAATGAACTAATAAGTTCATAGTTGCTGCAGAGATGAACTGAATTAGTATATTAAAAGTACATAATGCCCGACACACAACTCTGAGTGCCATGCTCAGCAATGGGATTATTGCTCGCCACTGCTGCAGTGATTGTCATGGTTCTGTTTATGACAACTGTAAATTAGCTAAAGCCCAGTTAAGTGCTCAGAAACCCAGGTAGTGTCATTGGGATGGAATGGGAATAATGACTGACGGCAGAATAGAGGAAGTTTCTGGATCATTACTGTGGTGGATTCACTAGTGGTCACACTGGAACGCAGGCTGAACGAGTCATCGTAGTGCTGGGTGTGGAAGACCCACCTAAGAATTGTTGCCAACAGCATAAAAAGAGAACCGGAGGGGACATTTGTATGTGTTGATTTTCCTGGAGAAGCTCGCTGCAGCTAGTTGCTGTGGGCTCTCAGCCCCTGGCTGGACTCATGGAGGACATCGCTATGGGCTTTACACATTTGGCTGGGCTCGTGGTGGACATTGTTATGGGATCCAGGCCCTTGGGTGGATTCTTCAGGTGTCTGGTGTGTGGCCAGATCTTTTGCACCACTCTGCATTTGACTTTTGAGGTGAATATTATAATCCTATAAATTATGTGTCTTGTATTAAATCTATTACTTTACAAATCCTGACTACAGCAATTACTAATGTTCTATTTCCTGATAAAGATGTGCGCAATTTGTTAAAACTCAGCAAACTCAAAATTATGTTTTTTGCTCTTTGCTTTATGTGTATTATAGTCCTGAAAGCTTTTCAAGGAAAATCAGCATATTTATATATCATAAATGTATTATACATTTAACTGAATGTCTGATCATATTAAATGGCATTCTGCCAGCGTCCAGTTTAATTGTTGGAGGATTACAGTAACAAAGAGAAGAAAGTTGGTCTCTGAGTCTCCTAGACGTTGGTAGCTTTCTTAGAGTTCTTATATATTAGCATAAAGAGCCCCTGTCAGAAGCATGGATGAAGAGGATCTTTGATTGTAGAACAAGCATCATTTTAATAAGAAAGGAGTGACCCCAAGAGTGACAGGGCAACACCATCTTGGCTAGTCTAAGTTTTTTACTTTGTTTTTTTTTATATGGGGGATCAAACTTGGGCCCTTGCCCTTGCAAGGCAGGTGGTGGAACTACTGAGCTAAATCCCTGGCAATAATGTAAGACTTTTTTTTTTTGGTACCAGGGATCAAACTAGGCTATTCTTAGTTTAGAGACAAGAGTTTTGTCAAATTAATTGACAAAGTTCATCATGCTGCTTGGTAGGCTTTGTGGATGAAATAAGGAAAATTTGTATTTAGTTTTAAGTAAATCACCTCTGAGGGAAGGATAGGAATTAGTAAGCTACTTTAGTAAGGTACTCATTTTAGAATCATTCCATAGGAAAGGCATTTAATACTTTAGTACCTTTTTAAATTCAATCAATTTAGGGCAAAAAGTTTGTTTTGAGGAGTTTTAGCTTATCTGGATTTGATTTTTATGTTTTCTTAAGTTTAAAAATAATATGGGTGTGTTATAATAGATTCAACAATACAGAAATGATTAAAAAAGAGAAATTGTTTCCCATTCACACTTGTAGATTCTTTTTGTTTGTACTGTGTTTCATTGGCTCCAATCTACATTTTTATTGCCACAGTTTAACATCTCTAAAATGATGGGGATGGTGTCTTTTTTGTTTTTGTTTTTTGAAGCAAGGTCTCACTGTGTAGTTCAGGCTGGCAAGACCCTCTCTTTATAAAATATAGAAAAGGATTGGGGCTATGACTCAGGGTGAAGGTCCTGTGTTCAGTCCCTTGTACTGTGGAAAAAAAAAGATATTCTTGGTTTAGGAATGTCAGTTATTGCGGAGAAATACAACAACATGTTGATAGTGGTTGTCTTTTTGCATGATTGTCCCATGTGTGATTAAAAAGAAAAAGAAAAATTAATATTGGAACTTATTTTAAAGAACTGAATGCTTATGAAACCAAATACTACTTTAGAAGCTCTGAGATTGTGAACAGTTATAGTTGCCAAATAATACATACAGCATAATGTGAAACACATAAAGCAAAGATGTATACAGCAGTAAGTTGATTCATTAAGTGAAACAGAGCAATAACTTTATTACTAATTCTTTTTCAGGGTTTTTTGATTAATTCAAAACCAGAGAATGCTTGTGAACCCATAGTACCTCCACCAGTAAAAGACAATTCATCTGGCACTTTCATCGTGTTAATTAGAAGACTTGATTGTAATTTTGATATAAAGGTACTACTTTCATTTTTATTTTTAAAATTATTTAATTTTAATTCTCTTGTTTCAGAAAAGATTTAAGGTAGTGTACAAAATGATTCAGTTAAAAAAGCAAAAAAAGAGATGGTGAAGGCAAAAAAAAAATGGGAGCAGATTTGCTTAAGTCTTAAACATTTTCTATGTTTGCTACACACTTACTTTAAGCAACTAAAGTATCCAGTACAAAGAGAAAGATACCGTCAGTTTTCTGATTTTTCCTAGGATTAAAATGAGCAAGTTGGGAGTAGAACATAATCATCACTATTGATTCTAAGAATTTTAAGGTATTTGCTGGGTAAGATACCCAACTTGATGGAGATTTACTTAATCTAATCTAAAATGGAAGCTTCACTGGTCAGTTTTATTTTAATGCCTTAACCCTTCCAGTCCCAATACAACAACTAATCCTTACCTATATCTATGCTGACATTGAGATCTCTCTTTTGTAACACATTTATTTTGTCACTGTATCAAGTTTTGTCTGGCTGAAGTGGGCTAAGCTGCCGTTTCAAATAGTAAACAAAGTTCACCAAGGCAGATGTGGTGGCGCGGGCCTGTAATTCCAGGCTGGGGCTTGGGAGCTGAGGCAGGAGGATCGCAGTGAGTTTGAGGCCAGCCTGAGCTATATAGTGGGACGCTGCCCGAGACAGTGATACCAACAAAGTCCGCCATGGACTGTCCCTTCCTGTTATTAATAGGAAAATTCCTTAGGCCAGTTATATCAAGTAGAGTTTGAATAAAGAAAAATCAAAACAAATTAAAACAAAAGTGATTTGTGGATCAGGTATCTCCCAGAAAGAGCTGATTCTGAGAACTCTACTCAACAACATACCAACATGATCAATTAGCATTTACAGAAAAATGCAAGTAAGGGGTACACAAAAACTTAATTGGATATAGTTAGTCTACCAGGCAACTGGTTATAGCTTAGTTAATGGCTTACAGGGCCTCTTGCTATTCTCAAAAGCTCAGTACTATGTTTAAAGTGTAGATGAATTGGTCTTTTGAGCTCAATTCAAGAGCATAATTGAAATCAATTACTATTTTATTTAACTCTGTTTATTACCAGTGCTACTCTAGAGGCATGGCTTTTACAAATCTGCTTTGGGATTTTTTTTTTTTTTTTTTTTGTGCCGGGTATCAAACTCAGAACCTTTGACTTACAAGGCAGGTGGCAGAACCACTCAGCTAAATTCTCAGCCCACAGATCTGCTTTTGGGTTCATTTTGGCAAAAGATCTGTACTGAGTCTTGCATAGAACAATCTTAGATGTTACTTTTTGTAGACAGTCTCAGGGCTGGGTGTTGTACAGTGTCTTACGCATACCCACAGAGTGGACATGGGATGTGATATCATGTACTTTCCACAGCTCGATCACAGCTGATTACTCTCTTCAGTAGGAAAGGTTGCCCTCCCTCTTGCTGACACCTCCACAACAAACTCATTAAAAAAATAGTGAATGTTATTAAGGTGCTTGAAAATGTAGAGCACTATAAATGATAATACTATTACTGTTTTATTTTATCCACAAATCTAGACTCTCAATAACCTTTAAATGGGGAATAGAGTTTGAAGTAGAATCTAGTAAAGACTTCTTGCTCTTTAGAATTGTGTATATAGTTTCATAAGAATTAAATATTTCATAAGAAAATATTTCATAAGAATTAAACTGCTATATTTGATCCAGAACTGAACTATAATGATTACAGGTTATTCCAACCAAAATGAAATATTATCCTAACATTGTATTAACTTCTTGCTGCTAAGAAATTAAAAATAAACTAATTATTTTGATTCTGAGATTTATTTCTCTATATGCTGTACAATTTCTCAGTATAGTATTTGGTCACAAGAAATTAGAAGCTTGGTTATTACTTTGTTGTTATTGTTGGGGACCAGCCACGATATACATAGATTGGAGGGATTTAAGGGCTTTCTTTCAAAGAAACAACTGAATTATTTTACACAAATAAGAACAGGCTGTTTCTTTCAAAGTTTTCCCTGGAAAAAGGTACCCTTTACACTATAGACGGTGAAAAGAAAAGAAACAAGGAATAAAAATTAATCAAAATAGTTCAGATGATTCATGATGTTGCCTATTTCAAGATTTACTTTTTGTTTTTCTTTAGGTTTTTTTCAAAGATAAATATTGTACTGGAATTTAAGAAGCCTGATTTTTGTTACTTCTTCCTTCAAAGTTAGGGATGGAATAAAATTTATTTGCATCTATAAAGGAAGTGGCAGATTTTCTCTATACAAACACTCAAGTGATTTGTGACTCAGAGACAGCCATGAAGACAGCACGAGTCAATCAGCAACTCTTGGAGAATAGTGAATTGCATGTGATAAAGAGAGCACGGTTAAAACTTTTCTCTCTTGTTGAGAGAACATTTGAATCTTTTAATCTATCCTGCCCTGAAAATATGTGGAAAAACTCATGTTTATATGAAGCCTTTAGATATATGGAATATTCAGAAGGCCGCAAGAGGAACTAAATAATCACTTTTACTAACACTGACAAAAATGTGTCCTCTGAAAACTTAAGCATTTTAGAGGAAAGCAAAACAATGCTATTTTGTTTGTCTTTATACAATGCTGTTGTTCACTGTGACAAAACGCAATTGTTTAGAAATGTTAGTTTTTGGTGAGGGTGAGCATTTGAGGATAAAAAACATTGTTGGATCTTTGATAAATACATTAAGGCAATGATAGATCTTTAAATTAGAAATATGACTGAGGAATTTTGAGAAAGAGATCTAAAATGAAGTATCTTCTCTTTGAAACATTTCCTGATATCCTCTAATACAGAATTGATTACTTCTTTTGTATGCTATGTACTTATTTAATCCCACGTTAGTCTGTATAATCTATATGAGGGGAAAGATAATGTTGTATACCTCTAGTAACAAATATATGTAGATCGAAAGATTTTCAACTAATTTTAGTTGATTAGGAAATAATATCATTGGAATCTTTCACTAACTTTATGTTCATTTTATTTAATGTCCTTGGAAGTCTTTCTAAATCTATGTGTTAGTTATCCCATTTTTCTCAGGTTTCAAATACTTCACAAGAATTGAAAAAATTTCCACAAACGTGTTCTTGATTATTTTTGTGTGTGAAATTTAATATTCCAAAGTAGCCCTCCAGTTTTTCTTTGTAGGCAGGCTTTTCACTGTCCCATCTCAGGCCTCTAGCCAACGTCATTTCTGGACATTCTGAAAGCATCACTCTGCTCCCATCTCAGTAATACTAAGCAAGTATATGTCACTTCAGTAGAAATTACAGTGGACCCTTGACTTAAAAACTTGATCGGTTCCTGAGGACTGATTGTAACTCAAGTTAGTTGTAAGTCACTACAGCTGAGATCTGGATGTTTACCTGGGTACATATGTAGTGTAAGTAACAGGCAGATGAAACTTCCATTAACCTAATTAACTCCTTGTTCATATGTCAGGCTGATTATAACTTGAGGGTCCTCTGTAAACTGCAAATTACTATCTCAAGTCTTTTAATATCATTATTTAATATTTCCTACTGTCGTCTAAATATTATTACAAAGTGATTCCTAACCTTTGCTATTAATCTACTTCAGAATAATGTTTTTTAAGATGTAGTAAAATAACTGTGTTCAAGGGCCAGGAACTTAGCTCAGTGGCACCATGTCTGCCTTACAAGTGCAAGAGCCTGAGTTTGATCTCTGGTATAAAAAAAAAAAATGTTTTCAAGAATTGTCAAAGGATGGAAGATGGGCTTGTTGGTGCCTCCCTATAATCCCAGTGCTCTGGGAGACTGAGACAGAAGATTTGCAAATTCAAGCTCATCTTGGACAGTTTAGAATTTAGTGAGCCCTTGTCTCAAAAAATACAAAAATGGTTGAGAATGAAGCTCAATGTGGAGATCCTGTGTTTCCACTGAGCACCACATACACATGTGTGTACATGCACATACACACAAACCACACACACACACACACACACACACACACACAGAATTCTCAAAGAATGGACACATTTCTACCCATATACGCTTCAATCAAACAGCTTTATGTATTAGCCCATTCATTAAGTTATCAGAATACATTTTCTGGAGGGACTCTAGGGAGCTTCATATACATGTAGATTAGAAGCCAGTTGCAGTGGAGCATGCCTGTAATCCCAGCTCTCTGGGAGACAAGGCAGAAGGATTGTAAGGTTGAGCCCAGCCTGAGCAATATAGTGACTTAGCAAGGCCATGTCTCAAAAAGAGGGAAGTTGGGGTCGTAGTTTACTGCAAAGACTGGATTCAGTCCCCAGAACCAGGGGCAGGAGGGTTAAATTGGAGAGTGAAGTAAAGTTCCAGTCCTCTGATATCGCTAGAACTGCGAGACCCAGCATATAGCTGGATGATTAGAAAAGGCTATGCTCCAAAACTGTCTAGTTACCTGTATTCTGCCATGTTTTTGTTGTTTCCACTGGCTATCTTTCTGAGTTCCGAAACATACTACCCAAAAAAGTATGCAAAAATATAATTTTATATTCAATTTAAAGAATAATAAAATGAATATCTACATGCGCACTACTCAGTTTGAGAGATTTGTTAGTTTCTAATATGTAAACCTGCCCCCTCTATGCCCTATAGTACTGGAGATTAAAGCCAGCGCCTTGTACTGGGCTACATCTGCAGCCTTTTTTTATTTAAGTTGCTAAATTGCCCAGGCTGGATTTGAAATTTGGATTTTTCCGCGTCAGCTTCTCAGAGTGCTGGAATTACAGGTGTTGGATACCATGCCTGGCCTAATGTATTACTTTAATCAGACTTTATTAGGCATTGTTATCAAGTAATTCGTTTAGCTTTAGCTTTTTTAGGTATTATATCTACGGATCTTCATAATGAAAGGGCTATTTGAACTACTTTTATATTGATTTCAAATGCTTTAAATAAATTGATGTTACATTTACTATTCAGTAATTATAGTAATTGCTTATTAAACTACCCAGTGTAGTTATTAAAACTTGTGATTCTTTGCCGAGGCCAGATCAAATCCCAGATGTACTGTGTATTTTATGTTTCTTTTCTTTCTTTCTTTTTTTTGGTACTGGGGATTGAACTCGGGCCCTTGTGCTTGCAAGGCAGGTGGCAGAATCACTGAGCCAAACCCCTGGCCCTACTTTATGTTTCTTTACTGTTGATTCTTTCTTTTGTTCCATAGTTCTGTTTTCTTGATTATAGTTTAAATTCGTAGGTGTGTCTTTTCGAATTTAAGCTTCTTGGAAATATTGGTTACATTTTGTGCAGTTGTGTGTATTGAGTTTTAAGTACAGTTCCTAGAGCGGCAGGAGGTGGGAGACATGTATTACTCAGATCTGTCGCTGGGTGGCGCTGAGCATTAAAATTCTCATTATAGTCGCTCCATTACAAGTGCAATGTAAGTCGCTGTCATCCCTGGAATTTCATAGTAGGCAGATAGCAAGTACAAAGAGTTACCCTTTTGTTGCACACAAAGTTCTTCCAAAAGCTTTATTTTCAGTGTAAGTGGGTTGAAATGGAGACTTGCTCTATTAGGTTGAAAAATAAGATTTGAGGGCCGGGGATTTAGCTCAGTGGTTCCACCTCCTGCCTTGCAAGCACAGAGTTGAGACCCGAGTTGATCCCCGGTACCAAAAACAACAAACAAACAAAAAAACCCGAAAAATAAGATTTGACTGGAATATGAATTTTGTCAGTATCCAAAAATATATATACTTTGATCAGAGCCTTCATTGTATGTATGTATGTATGTATGTATGTATGTATTTATTTATTTATTTGGTACCGGGGATAAAACTCGCTGTAGCACTTGCGAGACAGGCGAACGCACCACTGAGCTAAATCCCTGGCCCCAGAGCCTTCATTTTAATATGTACTTTAGTATATATAGATTAAAACATAGTTAATAACTATCTTTTAGACTTGCCATCAAATAAATGTTTAGGCATCTTATGATTAGACTCACTAATTATAATTGGTTAAGTTCATTACAAAGTACATTTTTTCCTATTTAAAGCAGCTTTACCTTTACTTCAGGCTAATCAGGTATCAGAAATAGATGCATATGGAGGTTATTCAGGTTTTCTTAGTGTTACCAGCAAAAAGGACTATTTAACTTAAAATTAACTTTATTAAATTAACAATTTTATTTTATTATTTTTAGTACTATGTATGTGCCAGACACAATATTAAACTTTACTGACAATGGCCACATTTATGACCTGTAAGATAAAGACTTTGATTTTGTGACGCTGTGTTGCATAATGATTGTTCCAATATGTGGAAAGGCATCAGTCCCTTTTCTCATGGCGGTCAACCTACAGAACAGTGAGAACTACCTATATGTGTGGCTGTCAAAATTCTTTGACTGTAACCCATAGTTAGAAATTTACTTTTACTCATTCATCTATATCTATCTATCTATCTCATATCCAAATAGTAAGGTTTCCTGAAGTGGTGCTAACCTATGCTACCCATAATACTTTGGTAGATGACATTCTTTTTTATTTAAAAAATAAATTTTACTTGAGATTTTACTTCTTTGTAGTAATGTGTCATGAGCTGTAGTTTTAAAAATACTGAGTTGGGCCAACTTTTTTTGTAGCAGTGAAACCTGGTCTAGACACTAAAATATGCTTCTGCTCAAGCAGTTATAAACTCAAAAATTGTTTTTTATTTATTTTATATTAAATCGTATCTCCCACTATTTAAAAACTGCCTGCCCACTTACTTAACAGTTTGACTTTAAAACAGTATCATAAGGTCTTTAGTTTCTTGGTATTCTTCTTTTTTTTGGTACCGAGGCTAAAACTTGGGACCTTGCACTTGTGAGGCAGGTGGTGGAACCACTGAGATAAATCCCTGGCCTGGTTTTCTGGTATTCTTGAAACAAATAAGTATGGCTTTTCATATAACACAGAAGATTTTGCCACTCCTACTAAACTTTTTTCTAATGAAGTAAATTTACTGTTTCCCTAAGCCTAAGTAAATATGTTCGGTGGTTTTGTGCCATTTTTTCAAAAGGTCACTTCTTACAGAACATACTTCAAATAAGAAAAGGAATGTGCTTTTTGTATCTCCACAACAAACATCAAATACTTTGGCATTAAAATGTGTATTTCTGACAATTTTTCTGGGAAGTTTTATGCACCTAATTTTTCTTTAAAGAGGATAATTCTTATCAGGTTTATTCCTTTGTTTTTCTACTACAGAATAGAAGGAGGCTCTAATGATTGTACCAGTTATTAAGCATAGTGAGAAACACAAAGTGATATGTGACACTTAACATTAAGGACAGAAACGCAGTGACAGTCTATTGAAATGTGTTCATGATGATCCTTGAGTAACTGGAAAAGGTCATTTCATATTTGATGACCTTTGCTTGAGAAAGCTGGGAGAATGCGGTGTATTAAGAATGTTTTTTCCATAGTGACTGAAGTAAAACTTTTAAGGTATTTTTTTAAAGGGGAACTAAAAAGGAAATTCTGTTCTTGTGGCTTACATCTTCCTACAGATGGCTGGATAAACATTTAAGTTAACTGCAGGTGGTTTATATGAGAAGTGTTTTCCTAGAATTGAAATATGTACCAATAAACAAGGTTGTTTCTTTCCTAAAGGGGCATAAGGTCTGACATTCAGAATGCTTAAAATATTACTTAAAATTTTACTGTTAGTTCTCTTTCACTTTTCAAAGTAGAATCAGTAGTTTATCTAGTAATTAATATTTTACAAAAAAGCATAAAAGAAACAATCTCATTAATTTTAAGGTATTCTTTTACAATATGAATCACCATGAATTAATTTTTTCCTATGTGGTTTCCATTTAAAGATAAGTCCAGCAGGATTTTATCTTTTTGAGAACATTGTGAAATTAATTTATATTATTTCATTCATGAACCATGCTTATTGAAAATTATTTTTTTTAAGTTAATTATGTGGAACTGACCTAGTTGAAATATATCAGGTTGTCAAAAGTACTTGCTGGATATTAAAAAATAATGCCCTTAAAATAAAAATTTGTAGTTTAATTTATAATAAATAAGGACAGAAGCATAGGTATCCTCCTGGAAATTAATCAATTTTTGTTTTAAATTATTTTAAAATGCCATATTTTGTCTTTACTACAGCAGCATTCTCTCACATGTCCACAACTGTTACTAAGGAAATTTAATATTGATAAATAATATTATATAATGATTTCAGCACATTTAAACTTTCAAATTGTCTCCAAAATACTTCCTTACAGATGTTTTTAAAACCATTTCAGTACTGACACATGAAACACATGTTGAATTTAGTTGTCACATCTTTTAATCTGCTCTCGATCCTTTCTCCCTCCTTTTGTACTTTTGTGTTTATGTTTAGTAATTTCTATTGTTTTACTGTTAGAGTAACTGTTTTGTTTCTTCTGCAGTGTCTCTTTTAAGCTCATCCAGTAAACTTTTCATATTGTAGTAGTTTTTCTCTAGAACTTTCATTATATATTCACATATGTTTATCTTCCGTTTCTCTGAACGTTAATGTTCATAATTTCCTTCAGTTATTTGAAGGAATGATTTGTAATTTGATCTATTCATATATTATGATTATAAATCATACTTTATCATAGCTGCTTTAAAGTCCTTGTCTACAATTTCCTATATGCCATTTCTGGATCTGTTTTTGTTGACTGACTCTTCTTCTGACTATGGGTCACATTTTCCTACATCTTTGTAGTGTTCCAATAAAATTTGATTGGTTGCTGGACATTATGTTGTTCTAAGTCTGCATTTCTCGTCTTTAAGGAGCACTTCATTTAGGTGACAGTTAAGTTACTTACAGATGAGCTGAGTAGCTTTGGAGGCTTATTTTAAAAGTTTATTTCATTGATCAAGGGTAGCCTTCATTCTAGGACTATCATTGCAGCTACTCCTCTGATAATGTGTGATCTTTCTAGTGTCCTCTGAGTGTTGAAGGAAGTTTCTTTCTTTGGCTGGTGAAGACTAACTTTTCTTGACTGAGTTCTAGGAGTTGTTCATCTTAAGCCCCCAGTGACTCTTTTTTCCCCTGGTGACGCTGTTTGTCGAGCCTCATGGAATCTCATTGTATGCATACAACTCTTTATCTTTAACCAAAGACTCAGGGGGACTCCATACGGATTTCTGAAGTGATGTTTCTGCCTGTTATCCTCCTCTCTGGCACTCTAGTCTGCAAATTTAAATTTAAGTCATCTGAGCTTTCCTGAACTCATTGTCTTTGTGTGGACTGCTGTGCTTTGTGTTATTCAGCTGGGCTGTGATCCAGTCAAAAAAGACAATTTTGGAGATCACCTTTTTTTCATTATTTCAGGGAGACAAGTCTTGTGCTGATTGTTCAGTCTTTAAAAACAGTTTCATTAAATTTGTCCAGTTTTCTAGTTGTTTATAAAGGAAAGAGAAATCTGTGTCAATCACTGTATCATGATCCAATGCAAAAGTTTCCCCACTCTTTGTCTTTTGTGACACTGATATTCTGGAAGAATCCAGGCCACTTATTATTTTATAAAATGCCCCCTTTTATTTATCTTGATTTTTTCCTCCATATTAGATTTGTGTTAAACATTTTTTCCAGGAATATTAAGTTTATTCCTTGATAATTTGTGGCTATGTATATACATATATAAGAGATATACATATACATATATATATATGTGTGTAGAATACAATGAAGAACCTTAAACATATATTAAACCTTATACCGAAAAAATAATGTTTTCTTTTTTTAATGGTTATGGTTTGGAAAGAATTGACTTTTTTCTATGTTGAGCTTTCTCCCCTGAAAATTGATTAGGCTGCATTTCCAGTCTCCTCTACAGTTACTTGGTTTATCAGACTGAATCTTGACCAATGAAATGTATGAGCAAGTGATAAAATTGTTTCCAATATTGGAACAAATAAATTCAAGGGAAAATTTTTCCAGTCTTTTTCCTATCTGGCAGTGAATTGCATACAGGAATTTCTTAGAATATTGAAGATGCTTCTTAGTTAGAACATTCATTTTGGATTTCCCGTGATTAAAAAGTAAACATTTTTCATTAAGCTTCTGAAGTTTTAGAGCTAACATTAACTTACCTAATAATACATATGACAGAAAGAAAACTTTAAATTCTGAAGAATTAATGTATTAAGAACAATTGTAATAAATAAATAAAAAAAGCAATTGATTTTTGTACATTGCCCTTTTGTATTGCCACATTGCCACTGAGCTAAATCCCTGGCCTTATATGTGGATTCTTTAATAAGATACTGTATAGAAAAGCCAGTGTTATTTGCCCATAGAGATAATTTTACTTTTCATCCTGAATACCTTTTATTTCATTTTCTTGCCTAGTTTGCCTAGCTAGAGCCTTTTGTACAATAGTGAGTAGGAATGTGAAAGTGAAATCCTTGTCTGTTTTGTTGTACTTGAGATACGGTCTTACTGTGTAGTTCAGATTGGCCTTGAACTCACTGTGTAGCCTGGGCTGGCCTCAAATTTGGAGCAATCCTCTTACCTCAGCCACCGGTGTTCTGGGATTACAGGCCTGTGCCACCAAGTTTGACTCTAATTTTTGTTTTTTGGTACCAGGGATCGAACTCGGGTCCTTGCGCTTGCAAGGCAGGGAGTGGAACCACTGAGCTAAATCCCTGGCCCTCTGACTCTAATTTTAAAGAAAAGTATTCAATGGGCCAGGGAGCACAAGGTCCTGAGTTCAATCCCCAGTACCGCAAAAAAGAAAAAAAGAAAAGTATTCAATCTTTCACCCATAAGTATGGTATTAGTTGGGAATGTTTTTTGTGATGCTCGTTATCATGTTGAGGAACTCCCCTTTGGTTTTTAAAAAAATTTATTTATTTATTATTTTTTTTTCTTTTTATTGAGTTTATTGGTACAATCTAGGTATACAATACAGTTACATGCATCCTTGGGATTCTTTGCCTTTACCTAATAGGTCTTGATTCTCATTTTTTTCCCTTGTCCCTGTCCTCCCTTCACCCCCTCCTCCCCTCCCCATTTACAAACACTTTATTTCCATTTTTTCAGTTTCTCATATTTTTTTCCTCTCCCTTATTACCTTTCCCCCACCCTTCCCACTTTCCCTGCACCTTTAGCCCTTTACTTCCTATTTCACATTATTAATTATCTCATTAGGATCCTGTGTACTATTATAGTTTTTCACACCAAAGAAACTATTCGGTATTTCAGTTAAAGAAATTTCTGTATGAACATTAAAAATAGGGAATCCTAAAATAAAACTAAAAAGGAAAGTAAAAGAGAAAAGGCAATGATGTAACATTAAAATAATCCTTAATTCTGGAGATGAAAATGGTCCCCAAACATACTTAAATTGCTTCTTGCTCTTATAGTCTTATTCTTTTTTTCATAATTTAGAGAATACTTTGTTTCTGTAATCAAACCCACATAGATAAGACCTTACATATTTAGTACGATGTGTTACCACTGTACACATGGAAAAAAAAAAAATTAACATTTCTAGACCAATGTGGTTGTCCATTTCTATACAATGCCAACTCAACACAGTAAATTGACATGACTTTTTCCAAAGTTGGCAGCACTGTTAAAGTTTCCCAAAATTCATTTTATATATATATATTCATTTTATATATATATTTATATAAAAAGACTAATAATAGTATGTTATGCATTGATAGCAGCAACAGCTTTTCCAGGTTCTGCAGTCATCTGAACAAAATTATAGACATTCAGCACATTCCATTAAAA
>NW_022900949.1:68289549-68308432 GCF_012274545.1 Fukomys damarensis | reverse complement strand
TTCTATCATGGTCCTGAGCTCTTCTATTTTTTTATCAGTTTCTGCTCTAGAGTCTCGAATCAAGACTTCCATTTTGCTCACTATCTCTATGGTTATCTGGGAAATTATTTCTGTTTTGAATATTTCTAGAGCCTGATTGATCTGTTCTGTTACTTCCTGTGCTTTGAGTTCAGGGTGTCCTGGTGGTTCACTATCAGCCTTTTCATCCTCATTTGCCCTACTGTTTGCCATTGGTGAACTGGAAGTCTGTCCTTGTGTCTTGCTTAAGTGTGTTCTCATTTTTTTTTTTGTTGTCGGACTGTCCTTGGTTTAATCTCTGGATTATCACCCAAATCTTGCTGATATAGTTGAGCCCTAGCTTCTGTGTCTGTAACGACCCACAGACATTCTCATCTTCATAACATCAGAGAAAAGAGCTCATCAAATCAACCGCAATGCTTTATCCCAACTGATACAGTCAGCAACACATTAAGATCAAGCACAACTTGGACACTGACCACCTGTGGTAGTCACTAGTCTATCACCCTTAAATCATTTGAATTAAATTGAAATCAAGAAGCAGTCCAGAACATGTCTGCAGTGAACAAAATTTAAATATAGTGTATTTACAATTTAATGGCTCGGACAGAGCGAGAATGCAAGATCCCTGATCCTAGCTGATTGTTGAACCTCATGATGCTTACTGACCTCGGGCTGCAAGGCCCAGATTGAGTTCCCCAACCTTCTGAATGGTTCAACTCCACAACATTCTATTACAGGGTTCTCGTGGCCTTTCTTTAAAGATGTTCAAAGTTGGGAACTCTGATAAATACCCTTTATGACCACCTCTGTCTCTGCAGAGTGGGTCCAAAGACTGGCACATTCAGGAGGTCTGAGAGGAGGGGCTTATGGGGGTTCAGGGGCGCCTGCGCAGCTACCTTCCTGGCGCTTGAGCGATGTCGGCTGGGTCGGGAGCAGATGTGTCTCTCCTTCCCGTGGTGGATCGGGGCCCAGGCTACCTCCCGGCGCTTGAGCGATGACCCGGGTTTTTTTTTAAGCTATGAAAGGATATCTATCGATCTTCTCAGAAGCATGATGTTATCTACATTCTGTGAGTTTTTTCCTTTCTTTTCTGGTACTGAGAATCAGACCCAGGAGCTCTCTAACTCTGAGCTACAGGCCCAGTCCCTGTAATGATTTTATTTTAAGACAGAGTATTATTAAATTGCCTAGGTGGGACTCAAACTTGCAGTGCTCCTGCCTCATCTTGCCTCAAGGCAGTAAGACAGGTGTGTGCTACAGTCAGCTGTCCTGTAAGCTTTGATACTTTGCTTTTGTCTTCATCTCAAGGTATTGAAAATTTGTCTCTGTGATTTCTTATATCATTGGTTATTTAGGAATATGTTGCTTAATTTTAACATACTTGAGAATATCTCAATGAATTTTTTTAATTTCATTCCATTATATTTGAAAAAATATACTTTGTGTGATTTTAACACTTTTAAAGTTTTGATTTAAAGCCCCATTGTGTTCTAGCTTAAAGAATATACACTTGAGAAGAATGTTTATTGTCCTGTGTTTGGTGGAATGTTCTATAGATGTCTGTTACTTATAAATCATGGCTCAAATAATCCTGTTTCATTATTGATCTTCTGATGAGTTGTTCTATTTTTGAGAATGGAGCATTGTGGTCTTCAGCTATTATTGTTGAATTGAGCATTTCTTCCTTTAATTCTCCAAGTTTCTGCTTGTTTTTTGGAGGTTTATCATTAGGTGTATATATCTCCAATGTCTGTCTTTCTTATTACTAAATCTTAAAGTTCATTGTTGTAATATTTGCGTGGTGTATTTTTTCTTTTCTTTTTACTTTCAGATAATATTTGTATCTTTTTTTTGAGACAGGGTCTCACTATGTAATTGAAACTGACCTGGAACTCACTATGTAGCTCAAGTTGATCTCGAACTCACAGCGATCCTCCTCCCTCAGCCTCCTGAGTGCTGGGATTACAGGCATGTGCCACCACACCTGGCTGTATCTTTGAATTGAGTAAAAGACTTACAGACAACATATGTGTAGATCATTCTGCCAATGTTTGGCTTTTTTTTTTTTTTTGGTACGGGGGATCAAACTTGGGTCCTTGCACTTGCAAGGCAGGTGGCAGAACCACTGAGCTAAATCCCTGGCCTAATGTTTGGCTTTTCTGTTGGATTTCTGGAATCTTGATTATTATATGTCTAGGTGTAGATTTTTTTTGATCGTGGCTAGTTGGGGTTCTATATGCCTCACTTATCTGTATGTCTAATTCTTCCCTTCTGTTTGGGAAGTTTTCTGTCATTAATTCTGTGAAGAGCTTTTTTATATCATTTGTGTTTTCTCCTGTTTTTTCATGAATTCCTATTAGTCTTATGTTATTTTTCTTTGTATCGTCTAGGAGTTGTTGGATTGATTTCTCATGATCCCTTACTGTTTTTAATAGACTTCTTTTTTCATGGTCACTGACTGCTATCCTATCTTCTATATCTGAAATTCTATCTTCGCAATCTTTTATTCTGTTTCGTACACTTTCAATAGAGTTTTTAATCTCCTGGATATCTGTTTGAATCTGTTTTATGGATTCCATTTCTTTCCTCTGTTGGGCATTCATTGTTTCCATGTCTTTCTTATGCTGAGTCTTCATGGCTTCTATCACAGTCTTGAGCTCATCTATTTTTTTCTCAGTTTCTGCTCTAGAGTCTCGAATCATGACTTCTATTTTGCTCATCATCTCTCTGGCTAGCTGGGAAATTATTTCTGATTTGAATTTTTCTAGAGCCTGATTGATCAATTTTGTTACCTCCTGTGCTATGGGTCCAGGGAGTCCTGTTGGTTCACTATCAGACTTTTCATCCTCATTTGTCCTACTATTTGCTATTGGTGAACTGGATATTTGTTTTTGTGTCTTGCTTAAGTGTTTTCTCATTTTTATTTTTATTGTTGGGTTGTCCTTCTTTAATTTCTGGGTATTACTTAAATCTTCCTAATATAGTTGCGTTTTAGCTTTTGAGTTTCTAATGACTCATAGACATTCTCGTTTTCATAATATCAGAGAAAACAACTCTTTAAATCAATCACCACTCTTTGTCCCAATTGATACATTCAGCAGCCCAATAGGATCAGGCACAGCTTGCCAACTGACCACTTATGGTAGTCATTAATGTATCACCTTTAACTCATGTGAATTAGATTAATTTCAAGAAGCAGCTCATAGTATGTTTGCAGTGAATATTCTTTTCAATATGGCATCTTTACCATTTAGGATGGGGGGTTCGACTTAGAACAAGAGGATTAGATAAGTGAAAGAATTAGAGCAGGTTTGAAGTGAATCCAGAGGTTGTAGAATTACCTTACTATCTTTACAAAGCTATTAAGTTCAGGGGGGATAGAGAGAGTGCAGGAATAAGGACAGGAATATATCCCCTTAACAGTAACAGGCGCTTGCCTTCCCTTGAAGGTACAGAGCCATGAGTGAGGTAAAATGACTGGAGAAAAGAACATAAAGAGAAACCCCTCCTAAAAACAAAAAATAATAAAAGAAGTCTGAGTTATTCAGGAACTGGAATAAAAAGGGAGATGAGGGACACTATGGTGGAGCAAGAGACTGAGTTGTAGAGAGAGGACAGAAAAAAGAAAGAAATTTTAGGGTGGAAAGAGGAAAAAAGAGAAAAGAGAGAGGGAAAGAAAAAGAATTTGAAGGTCCTCTTTCAGGCTATCTCTGATCTCATATTATACCACATGCACAGTCATATGCGGAACCCAATCCCCTGGTCTTAGCTAGCCAATGGCTGTTCCTCACGACTGAGACTGAACACAATCTACAAGGCCTAACTTTAGTTTTCTTACCCTCAGGGTTGAACTCCACTCCTTTCTATTACAGGTTTCCCCTGCCCTTTCCTTAAAGATGTTCAAAGTTCGGAGCTCAGAAAACTACCCTTCATGGGAACCTATGCCTCTGCAGAGTTGGTCTAAGGACTGGCCCTATCAGGAGTTTTGAGAACGGGGTGGGTCGTGTGGGTGTTTCAAGGGCGCCCTCGCGGCTACCTTCCTTCCTGGGTCTGTTGTCGCGCAGGCCGGGAGCTCGCGTGCACGCCGCCGGGTGATCGCAGGCAGGCAGGCAGACAGGCAGCTGAAGAAACCCCCTCCGGGGTCTTTGGGGCCTTCCTGGTCTGTTGTCGCGCAGGCCGGGAGCTCCCGCGCAGGCCGCTAATGTTTGGCTTTTGATTAAGATGCTTAACCTGTTCACATTTAATGTAGTTATGTGATGAGGTTTGCATCTGTCTCTTTGTTGTTTTCTATGTGTCTTATGGTCTTAATTTTTTTTTTTTTTTTTTTTTTTTTTTTTTAATAAGGTCTTTCTATACAGTACAGATCGGCTTTGAATTCACTGTGTAGCCCAGGCTGGCTTCAATTTGTGGTGATCTTCTTGCTTCAGCCTCCTGAGTGCTGGGATTACAGGCGTGTGCCACCATGCCCTGCTTAATTTTTATTTTCTTTATTCCTGCCTTCTTTTGTGTTAAATAGATATTTTCTAGCATACCTTTAAACTTTGTTTCTTTTAGTATGTTTGTAAGTTATTTTGAAAATGGTTCCCCTCGGTATTATAATTTTCAGTTTTATTTGAACAATGTAGGTAGGCTTAATACTAATTCAATTTAAACAATCCACAAAAACTTTATTTTAATACACTTGCATTTTGATTGTGCTATTATTTTCTTTCTTTCTTTCTTCCTTTCTTTCTTTCTTTCTTCCTTTCTTTTCTTTTCTTTTCTTTTCTTTTCTTTTCTTTTCTTTTCTTTTTGCTACTAGGGATTGAACTCAGGTCCTTCAGCTTGCAAGGCAGGCAGTGGCACCACTGAGCTAAATCCCTGGCCCTGTACTATTATTTTCTGGAAAATGCATTTTCCAATGTTACAAGCCAATCAGTGTTACTGTTTTATGTGGGTGTTTTTTAAAACAGATAGAAGAAAAGAGTTATAAGCCAAAATGTCTGTACACTGTTTTCATAATAACTTGTAGTTATATTTACTACTATTTGTTTCTGTTGATTCAAATTATTGTCTCCCCTCCATTCATTTTACCCTCTTATATTACTTACAGGACCATTAACAAATTCTGTTTCTCTGTCTCTCTTTTTCTTAATCCACCAGCACCTTAATTTCACCTGCATTCTTTGAAGAGATATCTAGTTGGATGTGGAATTCCAAACTGTTATTTCTTCTGTAGTCTTTTTATGGGTCATCTAAGTAGATGGTGATGTCAGCCCCCAAGTTCTGCCTTACTTCTGCGTCCTTTCTTCTGCGTGCTTGTGCACACCCGTTCCCCTCACACCTACTGTGTTGGCCAAGTGAGGGAAGCAGTGTTGAACAGAGGCAGTGAGAGTGGGTGTTACCATGTTGTAATTATGAAAAAGATAGCAGTCGGTCTTTTACCAGCAAATAGAAATTTATCTGTGGGATACTTTGTAGATAATACTATTAATGGAAAATATTTTATAACATCAATTTAAGATATGAACCTGAGTTCATTCTTGGCCAGGAAAGTAGATAATGAAGCAAAAATACTTTAGTCACTCAAGTTCAAGAAAATGTAGTCATTCTCGTACTGATGCTTAAGACTCAAAATACATCTTAAGATACTTGTATTTTTAAATTTATACTTAAGCCAGAGTACAGGAGGTGAATTTCCCCAATACTGACTGTTTTTTCCTTACTTCTACTTTTGTTACTTGTTTTAATAATAAAGAAAAATATGACTTGTAACTAAAATTTTAACTAATATTTTAACTTTGTTAAAAAATTTCAGCAACAATAAAAACTAATCACAATGACCATAATTGTATCTAACACTTATTTGGTATGTGCCAGGTACTAAGTGCTACTTGAAGTACTTTATATGCATTAAATTACTTAATCCTAAGAACAACCTATAAATGGAATATATTATACTAATTTTATAGAGGTTTCTTGCCTAATCTTATAACAAGAGCAAGATTGTTTTGAACATGTCTTTTAATATATCATTTGTCTTCTTCTTGCTCTCCTCTGCATATGAAAAAATTCTTCCATTGGTTTTCACTGTTAAACCACATTTCCTCACTTTTATTCCTCACTTCATTGAGGCATAATTCAAGTCTCATAAAAATCTGCCGTAAGTATTTTACCCCACAGCTTTTTCATCCTTTAAGTTTCTATAAACTCTATCCCAATATTTTAACAACTTTCTTCTTCTGTGTACAATTTTGTTTATAGGTTTTATTTGCCCAGAGGATTTTAGGATTAACGTTATCTGAGTCTTAATGCTTTCTTAATTTCACTTTTCAGACATTTGTAAAATACTAAGTAAGACTTTGTTTCCTTGAAAGTAAGACCTATCTGGAAAATAATCTGCCTCGAAAACTAGAGGTAAAAAATGCCAGCTCTAATCACCTTACCATACCTGCTATTACAGCGTAGCCAGCAAGCCAGAGAATAGTGAGGTATAATCTTCTGCATGCCACTGGCCATCACCGTGGTAACCACCAGCACCTGTTTTCCAGTTAGGTCTTATTTTGGGGGAAGCACAGGATCAGTAATCCTGAACCTCAACCTGCCCCACTGGGAAACCCTGTTGTGTAGCTCTGCGCCACCATAACAAATACCTGAGATATTAGCTTATTAACAGAAAAGGGTTATTTTTGTTCACAGTTTCAAAGATTTCAGTCCATGGTGTTTTAGCCCTGTTGCTTTTGAGACAGTGCTGAAAATGTAAATCATGGCAGGGGTGTTTGGTGGAGCAAGCTAGTTACCACATGGTGGCTTGGAAACAGGAAGAGGAAGAGACCAGTGTTGTCAGACTGCTTTTGAGGGCACCTTCTACCCCAGCGACCTAAGACTTCCCACCAGGCCTCACGTCTCAGTCAAGTCTCTACCACCTTCTAATAATGCCAAGCTAAGAAACAAGTGTTTATTAGATTTCACTGTTCTTGTTTTTGTTTTTTCCGGTACCGGGGATCGAACTTGGGTCCTTGCACTTGCAAAGGCAGGCCGCGGAACCGCTGAGCTAAATCCCCAGCCCACAAGTGTTTATTAAACACATGGGCCTTTGGGGGTTGTTCCAACCTTAGCACCAGTGCTCCTCCACTTAACCAGGTAGTGTTCAAACCTCAGCTCTGCCTAAGTGTGACCGAAGGCACACTTGTTTTTAAAACATGGAAAAGAAAAAATCCACATTGTAGAGTTATATTGAATATTGGAATATAAATGTCTATCAGACAGATTTCTGTTACTCAAATAGCTTTTGTTTCAGGAACTTTGTTACATTGTTTTATCAGTGGTTTCCGCCAGACATAGTGGTGCATGCCTGTAATCCCAGCACTGGAGAGGATGAGGCAGGAGTATTGCTGTGAGTTTGAGGCCAGCATGGGCTGCATGAGTTCAGAGCCAGCCTGAACTGCCAAGTAAGATCCTCAAAAAACCAACCAACCACGATATATGGTGTACAGGTACAAACTCCCAATGATGAGTGTGATCATAGTTATACCTAAATTGTGCCAGTAAACCTAATGAATAATAATTAAAAAAAAAAAAACCCCAAGCAACCAAACAAACAAAAAAAATAGTTTTTCTAACTCTCATTTTGATGGGTTTGTTAACATCTCTCCGTTCATCCTGGGTGTGGTGGCTTATGTAATTCCCGCACTCTGGGCACCTGCAGCAAGAGAATCACAAGTTCAAAACCAGCCTGGGCAACTTTGTGACTTAGCAAGACCCTGGCTCAAAAAACAAAGCAAAACAAAACAAAACTCCAGGCTGAGAATATAGATCAGTGTGAAGGCTTTGGGTTTGATCTCCAGTAAACCCCACCCCAAATCTCTGTTTATGATTATCTTGCTAACATAAGTTTCTTCTTTTTTCTTATAAACTGTGTTTTGTTTGTGGCAGTATTATGAATTTGTTCAGACTAGAAAAAAGATGAACTGTTTTGTCATTGTGCCTTTCAGAACCTGTCTTATTGACAGCAGCTCACTATCTACTGACAGACTGGCTATTTATAATAACAAGCTAAGCATTCCTTATTTCTTAAAAGTCTTGGTTAGATGCCACCTGGTCTTCATAATTCAGTTGCATCTGATTTGCCGATTAGATGTAAAATATTCAGTGCATTTAGTATAATTTGAACTAATAGCTCCGATCAGTCTCCTTAAAAAGACAGATTGGCAATACATTTCAGAAGGCTTTTTAATGCACTTTTCAGTTTTGATAGCTATTTTGGATTTAGGTTTTTGTTCACAGTGCGTGCTTTTTATTCATGAATCTTTGAGTTCTTTGCTGCTCTCTGACACCATGTGTTTGAGGTTGCATTCTATGAATGTGAGTCCTTGCATATGATTACTAAGATGATTTAGGTTTTATTTCTGCCTCATGTGTTCTTGAAATTACCAGCTGCTGCTTAGTTGAAAATGTAATTTAATTTGACTGACACATGAGTTTTATAGTTCTTAAACATGAATATCTTTTGTTTGTATTCATAAGACTGTTAGCCCATATGTTAATGTGTTCCTTGATTTAATTTTACATCTTTATTTTAAAAATCAATAAAAACAACAACAGAAACCTTGCAGAAAGCCATACTTGTTAAGTTTTGAAAACATGCTTCTATTTTTTTGTTTGGTGGAGTTCACATTTAAGCTTGCAGAATTCCTTCCCATTTTTGTAGTGTCCCAAATCTTCTATTTTAGAAATTTAGTTATTTTGTTAGCAGAGAATAGCTTTTGATAGTGATTAATTTTATATTGTATTTATGAAACAGTTGTGTTTTGGGTATATAAAAGAAATACTCCTCAGTTGCTTGATACAGTTTTAAGAAGTCAGTGACCCAGCTTGTGGTGGAACATGCCTGTATCCCTAGCACTCTGGGAGGCTGAGGGAGGAAGATCACAAATTTGAGCCCAGCCTGGGCAATTTAGGCACTTAGCAAGACCTGGTCTCAAAAAACAAAGGGCTAGAGATGTTGAATGTCTTGGGTCTAATCCCAATCCCCCAAACAAAAACAAAAACCCAAGTCTAATGGTTAGATTCAGTCACACACTTAGCATGTTGTAAATTCATTCACTTATATTTATGGATCTTAATCATTTATGAGTGGGAAAACATCTTATGAAATTGATAATTACTTTGTCTCTTCAGATCATATGCCATGATACAGTATACATATGACACTATATAAGATCTTGAAGAAAAAATACAAATAAAGATTGATACATTCTAAGCAAGGAGCAGTTATTATGGATAGAAACCACACGAAATAGGGCATGGGACAGTGCAGGCTTTATTCATGGAGATGACATGGAATTCGAAGGCCTGGTAGGCATTCAGAAGCCAAACCTCTTCCGAGCAGAGACAGTAGTATGAGTGGAAACAAGAAAGCATTTGACCAGATTGGACATCCATGAGCATGGAGGGCCTCCTAAGGATAATGACAATTTCCCATTCCTCTGTGAGCTCTGCATGGTCTCCAACATATAATATCTTGCTCATAATGCAAACTCAACAAATATTTATAGAATTGAACTACAGTTTTAAGTCTTATGATTCCAGAGACCACTTTCCTCTGTGTCCTAACATGTTACTTTCATGTTCTCATATATGTCCTTCTATAATGAAAAAAAGGTTAAATGATATACTTTCAGTAAAGATGTGCTTTAAAATGAAGCTTATTTTATTTTGCTACCAGGGATTGAACTCGGGCCCTTGCACATGTGAGGCGGGCAGTTAAAATGAAATTTAAAACTTAAGTTTTCTATTAGCAGGAAATAGCTTTTAATGCAAATCTTATATTTCTTAAGTTGTGTCTATGACAGAATATGCTATGGAAATATGCTTGGCTATGGAAAGGAATGTTTCTCTCTAGTTACTTGGTTAACTTTTTGGGAACAGTTAAAAATGATCATTAAGCTGGTCCTGGTGGTGCACGCCTGTTATCCCAGCACTCAGGAGGCTGAGGCAGGAGGATGGCTGCTAGTTCAAGGCCAGCCTGGGCAACACAGTAGGTTCAGGGTACTTCATAGTGAGTTCAGTGTATTCAGCCTGAACTACATAGCGAGACCCTGTCTCAAAAAAAGCTAAGTGAAGTCTTTACTGCTATGGTAACATAATTAATAAATAAGTTTATGTGTAATAAGTAAGAAATAAGGGTTAGAAACTATAATATTCTTTTTAAAATGTATTTTTCCTAATGCTTATTAATTTTACAAAACATTGTGTGGTGCTTTCATACGTGCACAACAAGTGTGGGACTTTCGAAGATGCACATATTTTGATTGTATCCATCCCCTCATTCCTTTACATTCTTCTCGTACCTCTACCTTATTCCCTTCCTCATATCCAGCTATATTCTTGTGGTGCAAAGGTTATTATTTTGCAGAAGTAGAAAAGCTATGTAGAACCACCGTAAGTAACTTCGGGCTGGAGGTATTTTTAATTTCTTCAAAGCTTTCATAATGAATTTAGAAAAACCCTGAGCATCAAGCTAATAATAAATTGTTTGTATTTGACACATTTCTATGTGTTAGGAATGACTTTAAGCATTTTAAAGTGTTTTTATATGTGATTAAAAATTATTGTCATTCCCATTTTAAATTTAGGAAACGGGCTTAAAAATAAAAATATTTTGCCTGAGTTTATTCCACTAATAAATAGCAGAAGTTGCCTTTGACTCCCCAGAACATTTGACTCCTGAGCCTGATCACAGCAAGTCTCTATTTTTGAGCTAGACAGATTTTTTTTTAGGCAAGGGCTGGCTATATAGTTCAAGCTGGCCTTGGACTCACTATATAGCAGGCTGTTATTCCTGCCTCAGCCCTCTGAGTGCTGGGATTACAGGTGTACACAACCACACCCAGCCTAAACAGACTTTTAATGTTTGTTTTAATTTTTAAGTGACCTTGTCCTTCATTGCTTCTGATTTGACTTAACACCATAAATGAAATCAGGAATATATCTAAAGAAATCTTTGATGATGAGCTGTAAACATCTTGTTTGAAGAATACCTGAGAGTTAAGCCTATTGTATACATAATCTAGTTCCTGCTAAATAATATAGACTCATTGATATATATTGAGGTTGAGGGATGTTATGATGAACCACTGTCTTCTTCATAAGTATTTTCTGATTTGTAGGTTTTAAATGCACAGAGAGCGGGATACAAAGCAGCCATTGTTCACAATGTTGATTCTGACGACCTCATTAGCATGGGATCCAACGACAGTAAGTACAGGTATCACTTTTCTTCTCTCCTGTTCATCACATCATTTGAGGCTAAAAATGAACAGCAGTTTCCTTCTCTCATCATCTGTTTAAACAACAAAATTTCTTCTTTACTAGATAATTCCGAATTCTTAATTATTTTGGGATGATTTTGTTCAAAATAGAGGCACGATTGACATGTTCTTTTCTGAACAGTTAAGGTTTTTTGTTTTGTTTTGTTTTGCCAATGTGTTTTATTTATTGATATCTTGTTAAAACACCAAAGGAAAACCAAAGTTTTAGAGATAAGTTGAGAATGATATAGAAAAAAAATTGTAATTGATTTAGAGATTCACAGTATTAAATTTTAGAACACACAGATATGCTAAGTAACTACTGTGATCTGGTAGAATTTCAAAGACACATAACTTGTGCTGTCTCATATAAGGCATTTATTGACATTGATGCCATTGACATTAAATTGACAAGCCTATAATTTTTCATGTGAAATGGCAATATCTTTCCTTGCTTTCTACTTTTGTTTTTCTTTTAATACATACTACATTATCTCTTGGTACTAAACTCCATCAATTTATATATCCAAGGTAGTGCTTGGAATAATGAGTAGCCATAAAATATGAAATGATGTGGTACATTGAAATGTATTTAGGATCCTAACTGTGTCCTTAGTAACAGATATTTTTTATTGCTTGACAAAATGTCTTCTTAGGCCTGAGGAAATTTTTTTAAGTTATTTGTTCTTTTTATACCTAAGATACTGAAGCAAAATTGCATTGAAAATGAATTGTGTTCCTTAATTATTTCTTTATATATTAAATGATTAATTTTAAATCTAACTCATTTAATGTACGTAATGTACAATCTGTTAAGTGGCTCTAAGATATTCTAGCATTCAGGAATAGTTTGATAACTGTTGCATGGAAAATATGACTAGGTGAAGGGAGTTTACTCATCAAACAAACTAATACTGCTGGTGCTCCAAATGTTTGTTTTTTAAGGGTTCCATGAAAACATAAAAAGTATACATATTAATGTGATAGCAGTGTAACGTATTGACATATGTATAAAGTTTCTGATATTTAAATCAGATTAACTTTATGTCATGATTTACTTATGATTTCTTTCTGGCAAAAACTTTCAAAATCTTTCAGATTTTTGAAATGTATACTTCATTACTGTCATTAATTATAGTCACTGCACTGTACAGTAGCACACCAAAACTATTTGCTATCCTAACTATAGATTAGTACCTATTAATCAACTTTTCCCAATCTTTCCTCCTCCCTACTCTCCCCAGCCTCTGCTAATAACCATTTTGATCTCAACTTCTATGAGATTTGTCTTTTGTGCCTGAGTAATTTCACTTAACATAAAGATCTCCAGTTCATCTGTTATTAGAAATTGATAGGATTTTATTCTTTTTTATATGTCTGAATAGTATTCTATTGTGTCTATGAGTCACATTTTCTTTATTCATTCATCATTTAATAGGTTGTTTTGATTTTTTGGCTATTGTGAATAGTGCTGTAATCCATATGGGACGGCCAGTGGTTTGTCCGTACTCTGATTTTGTTTCTTTTGGATATAACCCAGTAATGTAATAGTTAATTCTATTTTAACTTTTTGAGGAACCTCCATACTGTTTTCCATCATGGCTGTACTAATTTACATTCCCATCAACAGTATGCACTGGTTCTCTTTTTTCCATATCTTCTCTGACTCTTGTCTTCCTGTCTTTTGCTAATAGCCATTCTGACTGAGGTGAAGTGATACTTTATTGTGATTTTGATATATGTTTCCTCGATGATTAGTGACATTGAGTATTTGTCATATACCTGTTCGGCCATTTGTATGTCTTTTTTGAGAAATGCCCATTGGATTTATTGTATATTTTTTATCTTTCTTTTGCTGTTTTTGAAGTTTTTTATATATTGTCAATATCAGTGCTTTGTATATCAAAGACATTGATATCCAGAAGGGCATTGATATTCAGCATATATTGATAACTGTTCACACTGTTAGATTGTTCCTTTTGGTATACAAAAGGTAGTGCAAATTTGACATTTTTCTTCTCTTCCTTTAAATATTATCCTTTACAAAATTATCTCAGATTACATCAGAAGTGGGATTCATGCAGTGAGTACCTGATTGTGCGGTTCAGAAACCTTTGGAATTGGTTCACTGAAGGAATTAAGGAAGTTTGGAATTGCCAGCTGTAGAAGCAGCCCCAGAATGCTATAAACTAAGTTTAAATGAGAGACTCTGGTGGGAGCTCAGAAGACCAGCATGCTGATAGTAATGCAGCTGGCAAAGATCAGTGTGTTACTTTTTTCTTATTGCTGAGACAAAATACACAATTCCTAAAGTTAAAGGGGAAGGGGTTTATTTGGCTTACAATTTGGAGGTTTCAGTCCATAGTTGACTGCCTCCAAGACAGGGATGACAAACACACATCAGAGAGGAGAAACAACATGTCATGCACAACGTAGCAAAGGAACAAGAGAGTTTAACAGCATCTTTTTGTCCCCTTTATCTTATTCAGACTACTGGGATTAGGGCAGTGCCAAACTAATCACTCACATGTAGAGGTTTAGTAATCACACATCCTTAGCCCCAGTATCACACATTCCAGATTCAACTATTTCTAAAAAAGAAAGTCCCACCTTGTTTGCAGGAGGCTTTGGGGGGACATCTAAATATAAACCATAATAATCAGTAGCAAGGATACCAAATGACAACTGAACTTTAGATTCTGTTTGTTATGTTCTGGTGAAAAATTTGTCAGCATTTTGCTCATGTCCTGAGATTTTGTGGGAGAATGAGATTAAGAGTGGTAGACTAATTAATCTGGCAGAGGAAATTTCAAGGCAACCTAATGTTGAGGCTGTGGCATGGGTACTGTTGGGGCTTTTAGAGAGCTCTGTGTTGAAAACCCTTAAGAGAAAATGGCACAGATGAATACCTTAAAAAGTTTTGAATTTGGCTAGAAAGTTGGGGCCTGCAAAGGTGGAGCAGAGGAGAGCCTGATTGCTGAAAAGATTAGCATTAAAAAGAAACCAAGTACTTTGGTTCCCCCTACAATGGGAAAAATGGCTTAAGGGCATGGGCAGCAAAAATCCACCTATCAAGATTTAAGCTTTTAGAAGAGATAGCCCCAGGGCATTCATTGAGAAAAGCCATCTAGGAAAATGGTTTCCTGAGATTCTGTTCATAGTGGTCAGCCATCCAGGCACCCAGAGGCCCCTGTAGCCGTGATGCAACAGGGCCTGTCAACTGCTGGAGTGAGCAGGAAACCTTGGTGCCATCCATCTGGTGCTGATTTTATAGGATACAGAATGCAAGAGCTGTACAATCATGGAGGCTTCTACCTAGATTTCAGAAGAAGGCCTGTGAAGCCAGGCAGTGTGCTCCTGGAGAGGGCAGTGCATGAAGCGGTGAGAGTGAAGCCAAAAGTACAGTGGAGACCTCAGGAAGTTGTGGAAGCCAGGAACATGGAATATCTGAAGAAAGTCACAAGGAGTAAGCAGAGCCAGCCCAAGAGAGAGGCCATGATGGCTGTGTCTGTCTGCAGTGCAATAGGGGCTCATATTTCACCACAGCTTGCTTCAGGTGCTGGTTATAGAACTACAAGATTTAATGTTTGCCCTTTTGGGTTTTGCTCTTGATTTGGTCTGATTTCTTCCTATCCTAGGTTTCTCCCTTTTGAATAGGTATTTTATCTGGTGCCATTGTATGTTGGAAGTGTTTAACTTTCTTTTGAGTTTTTAGGGGCTCGGGCTCACAGGTAAGAGTTTGCCTTTGCATCTCAGAGGAGACTTTAGACTGGACTTTTTAGCAGTGCTGGCACTATTAAAACTCTGGCAACTCTTAGAGATAGACTAAATACATTTTATATAAAGGAATATGCATGAATCTTTTGGGGGCCCTAGGTAGAATGTTATTGTTTGTAGTTAGACATCCCCACAAGCATCATTTGCTCGTAGTCATGGCTTTTAAAAGGTGGTTGGATTATAGGGGCCTTACAGCTGGCTGCTTTTAGGGGTGGGCCTGGTTGGTAGAAGCCGGACACTGGGTGTGACCCAGAAGTGTATATCTTCCTTCCTCTCTCCTCACTTGACTCCACTTCGTATCTGCCATGCTGTGAGCAGCTCTCCTCTGCTCAGGCCATCATCCTGCCTTGAGCCAGCTGACCACAGGCTGTAAACATGAGCCAAAGTAAACCTCTGCTTCAAGTGCAGGTGTCAGGTATTGTGTCTCAGTGGTAAGAGCAGTGACCTGTTAGGCCAATTACAGTTAAATGGAAAACAATACTCTGGCCTGAACTCTAATTCAATTTTCACTTAAATTAGCTATGTAAGTTGAAGTAAGTTACTTACTTTTAGTGTGTTTTGCTGAAGGCCTGAGCCCAGGGTTTAATAAACCCTTAAGACCTTCTCAAGGACTAAGTATGTGTTGGGTTGACCAAACTGATTATCATTTATATACTGTTTACTATTTTGACATGTCTTCAATAGAAGTTTTTAAAAGCTGAAAATGTAACTTCCCTTTAGCCCATACTTTGTGGTACCAGAAAAACTTTTTGTGATCATCACATCAGCTCTTAAAGAGAGAGTGTACTAAAATTAAAAGTAGTACATAAACTTATAATTGTGCTATTGGCATGGAAATTTTCCAACTAGGTTGTTATATTTCAAAAATTGCTAAAAATTTTGGCTCTTTTCTTTTAGTCCCTGGATTACTTTCTATGATATTTTGCTCTATCTTTGATGATGAACCTTTTAGTGACCAAATACCAAGTTATAACCCAAAACTCATGTATCACAAAGTGCCAGTGCTCCAATTAAACCTCACACATTAGCATCTTTTGTCTTAAAAGAAAAACACAATAGCATGCATGCCATAGGTTTGCCTCCACTGCTATAAGGAATATCAGTGTTTTCCTGAGTGGAGATTCTATGTCTAGAAACAAAAGATTTAGTTAGTTAGTTAGTTAGTTTTCTTTCCTTTATTTATTGTTTTTTTGGCGCTTAGTAGCCCAGGTTTGCCTTGAACCCCTGGTGACCCTCTTGCCTCAGCCTCCCGAGTCCTAGGATACAAAAGGAAGTTTTAAAAGCCCCTTGCTGCCAACAGTTCACACAATAAATGTTCTCATTTTTATTTTGGCTTGGGAACAGAACAGGTTTTTTCCATGAACCGTTAACATTATCT
Source organism: Fukomys damarensis (assembly GCF_012274545.1). NCBI lineage: Eukaryota > Metazoa > Chordata > Mammalia > Rodentia > Bathyergidae > Fukomys > Fukomys damarensis. The sequence goes on along the minus strand of NW_022900949.1, from coordinate 68,291,965 downwards.
AAAGGAGGCAAGAGAACGTAGTAGGTAAAACTCTAATTTCAGGACCAGGTAATGTAGTTCTATTCCAGGTTAGTGAACAAAAGAACTAGGCCCAGTCCTTGAGAAAGCCTATTAAGCTTCCTAAATCCATTGTTTTTATCTGTAAATATGGGAGTCACTTATTTTTTTATCAGGCTGACAAAGGTATAAATAGGAAATGGGTGAGAAAACCCATGGCCCAGTAGGAGGAACCTGCCTATGGAGCCCGATGATGTGAGTTTGAGTCCGTCTGGGCAGAGCCTTAACTGTATAACCAGAGCAAGTTATCAGCGTCTTGAGTTTGCTTCTCCCTCTTTCCCCCTCTCTTTCTTCTTTTAGCAAATAGCTTTTGATAGCCTGTCCTGTATCAAGCATGTTTAGGCACTGTGACAATACCAAAGAATGGTATAGTCAGAGGCTTTACTTTCTTGCCTTTCATGAAGGGAATAGAGCACAACAGTTAAGGGAGTTCTTTCTAGAAGCTGCTTGCTATGGTTTGAGTCTCAGCTCCATCACCTAGTAGCCATGTGATCTGGTAATTGGGTGTACATTGCTTAACATCTCTGGGCCTTCATTTTCTCATTTGTGAAGTGCAGATAGTAATAGTACTTACCTTACTGGGTTCCTTTGAGGTTTGAATGAACTAAGACCTGTGAACATTTTAACTGCCTAGTTCTTAGTGATCATTTAAAGGTGGTTCTGCAAACGTGAGTGGTGCCGCATGCCTGTAATCTCAGCACTTTGTTTTTATTTTTTGAGGCAGGTTCTCACTATGTAGTTGAGACTGACCTGGAACTCACTATGTAGCCCCGGCTGGTCTCGAACTCACAGCAATCCTCCTGCCTCAGCCTCCCGAGTGCTGGGATTACTGGTATGTGCCACCACACCTGTCTAATCTCAGCACTTTGGAGGCTGAGGCAGAAGGATCCTGTGAATTTTAGGCCAGTCTGGGCTACATAGTGGGTTCAAGGCCAGCCTGGACTACATAATGAGACCTTTTTTCAAAAAACAAACAAGCAAGCAAGCAAAAAAGGTGTTTCAGCTATAATTATTTCTATCAGTATTATTATTGTTCATTCTAGAGTGGGAGAGATGAAATGAACATATTTAAATAATTGTGCTACTACATGAAATAGTAATAAGTGCTCTGAAGAAAAACCAAGGGGCTATAGTGACAGGTGTGAGGGAAATGTGGTTATTTTAGATAGGGTGGTCAGAAAAGGCTTTCTGTAAGGCACTGAGATTTGAGCCTAGGTTCAAAGTGAGAGACTGTGTCATGACAATTTCTGGAGTGTTCAAGGAGAGGCAACAGAATGTGCAGAGGCTTCAGAAAGATAAAGCAAACATGATGGTTGCCAAGGCATGGCAGAAAGCCAGTTTCTGGAGTCAAGTGAGCAAGGGAGAGAGAGTGACAAGGGGTGACATTGGAGAAGAGCCAGGGACTAGACTGTGTTGTGCCCTGTAGGCTGTGATAAGGACTTTGGAATTTATTCTAAATATGTTTTAAACAGTGGTGTAAGGGATCGCTTTGGTAGCTCTTTGGAGTAGATTGAATGTGAAACATGGGCAAGAGCGCCAACAACAGACCATGAAAATGTTGCTGCAATAGCCCAGCAAGAGTGGTGGATGGCTTGGAGTCTCAGTGGTAAAAGTGATAAATGGTAGGATTTTGGATACATTTTTTGTTTTTGGTTTTGTTTTGTTTTGTTTTGTTTTTTTGGTGTTTTTGTTTTTGTTTTTTTTGAGACAGAGTCTCACTATGTAGTTGAGACTGACCTGGAACTCACTGTGTAGCTCGGGCTGGTCTCAAACTCACAGAGATCCTCCTGTCTCAGCCTCCCGAGTGCTGGGATTACAGGTGTGTGCCACCACGCCTGGCTGGATATATTTTATAATAGAATTTAATATAGGATGTAAAGGAAAGGGAGAAGTCAAGAATGATTTCAGGTTAATTATCCTGAGAAACCACCTCAGAGATGAGGAAGAGTAGAGTTGGTTTAGGGAAAAAAGATAGAGTTTTGTTTGGGAATCAGTAAGTTTGAAGCACCTGTTAATCCAATGGGGATACTGAACGAGCAGCTGGACATTTGAATCTGGAGCGATTTGGGCTGGTCATTCAAATTAGCATTTATCTGTGGTATGATAGTACTGTTTGGTGGTATATATTTCACAGAGCTGTTTTATCAGAATTAAGATTTAGAGTTCTTGAAGGTTTTTGGGAATTAGAACATCTTTTTCATTTTTATTATACACACACACACACACACATATAATATATACACACACATATATAAAAATATACATACACATATATAATATATAAACACACATATATTTCTATTGTTTATATATACATATATATGTGTGTGTGTGTGTGTGTGTGTGTGTGTATATATAT
>NW_022900949.1:68285317-68289527 GCF_012274545.1 Fukomys damarensis | reverse complement strand
TAATGGTACCAGGGCTCAGACTTAGGACCTTGCACTTGTGAGGCCGGTGGCGGAACCGCTGAGCTAAATCCCCGGCCCTAGTATATGTTTATAATGTATAATATTTGCAATCCTTGTGGAGAATTGGTACGTGTACATCTTAGTTCCTTCTTCAGCCTTTTCTTTCCCCTTCTTACCTCCTTCATTCCTGTTGGTTCCCTTCCTTTATTTCCTACTTGTTTGCAGTACATGCTATTTGCATTCCTTGTGTGGAGTCGGTGTTTGTATGTATATATATATGACACAACTCCTTTTTTCAGCTCTTTTCCCTCCTTTTCCTCTCTCTATTTCTTGATGTCTCCCTCTATCCCTTCCCCTTTGATAAAAATCTACTTCCATACTTCCTATTATCTGTCTTTTATTTTGCTCTTTATGCTTTGGGCTTCTCATATGAGAGAAATCATGTAATATTTATGTTGTGTATCTGATTTATTTCACTTAACATTATGTTCTCAAGGTGCATCTGTGTTTTTACAAGTGACTGAAGTTTATCTTTCTTTATGACAAAGTAGTAATCCATGGTGTATTGTTAAAGACATCATACTATAGGAATACATGCATACCTATGTCTGTAGCAGCACAATTCTTAATAGCTAAAGCTTGGAGGTGGCCTATATGTCCATCAATAGATTCATGGATAAAGAACATCTTTTTAAATTTTTCTTTTCTATTTTTTTGTACCAGGGATCGAACTCAGCACCTTGTATTTGTGAAGAGGCAGGCATGGTGCCACTGAGCTAAATCCCCAGCCTTCAACATTTTTTGTTTTTAGTAGATAAATCATGCTGCAGTTTCCAAGGTGGCTGTTCATATTTGCATGTAGTGTTTCCCCATGTCCATTTTGATCTTTTTACTAGCGTAAGGAGTTTTCTATATCTTTAGATAGCATAATTTGAAAGAGGTTATGTTATTTCCAAAAATTACAAGCCAATAGTAAAAAGCCACAAGTTTTTTCTTGGGTTTATCAGAGTATCTTCATGAAAGAAGAAAGCATTTTACAAAGAGTGTGTAATTTCAAGTTTTTAATTGTCAAACTGATATAAAGAAAAATCTTTCAACAAGATAGAAAATATCTCCCTAAAATATAAATGGTCATATAACACTACCTCTGTTGCTGCTACAGTTGATGGTCTTTATTGACATGGCAGAATACCTGAGGTGTATCCTGAGTGGGGAAAACTTTTTGGTTTTTCTAGTATTATACCAGTGATCCAAAAATAAAATGTTTATTGATTCTCATTGATATCAAAAGTGAGTAAGTATTCCTTGACTAGACATTTTTGTTCCTGCCTTTCTGGTATGTGTGTGTGTGTGTGTATGTCTGTCTGTCTATGGGAGAGGGGCTTATTTTTGTGAGAATGAATGTTTAGATTTGTGTAAAAAAAACCCTACTGTACTGTACCAAGGATATCAGGATTTAAAGCTTGTCTTTGTAAGGAATAACAAAACAAAACAGATCAATGGTTTAAGTCAGTGGTTAATGAGGTTAGGAGGAGGCGTTCACTGAAAAGAAATGACGTTTGGGGGATGATGTACTAACCTGCATTCCCACCAAGAGTGTGTTAAGTGTTCCTTTTTCCCCAAATCCATGCCAGCAGTTATTGATTTTATATTCTTGGCAATAGCCATTTTTACTGGGTGAGATGGAATCTTGATTTCCATTCTCTGATGGCTAAAGAAGTTGAAAATTTTTCATAAACTTATAGTTATTTATATTTATTCTCTTGAGAAATATGTTGTGTTCATGTATTAATTGGATTATGGGTTATATGATTTTGGTTTGAGTTCCTTATATACAGCATTCTGGATTTTAACCCTCTTTCAGAAGAGTATCTGGCAAAGATTCTCTCTTGTTTTGTAGCCTGTCTCATAAAAAGCAGAAGTTTTTTAATGTATTCTCTTATGCAGAATTTAAAAAAAAACAGAAATGAAAGTAGAAGGGAGACTGTTAGAGAAGAGAAAGAATAAGGAAGAGAGACAAGGGAAGGTCAAGGGGAGGTGGAGTGTTGGAAATGATTAACATACGCTACATGCATGTACAAATCTGCCAAAGTGAAACCTGTTAATTTGTAAAGGTAATATGCATTAATAAATTTTTTTTAAAATTTATATTGGAGGAAAACTGTAGAATAAATTAGATAGTTGTGCACTAGCAGTTGGTTAGGTAATGAACTATGAAGTCATACATTTGAAAGAAAAAAAAAGAAAATTGTTTTTATTTCTGTTTCTGAATAATACTGAGTAATGGGTACTTTTTACAAAATTCTTTTTCGGTGGCCTTTGTTTGGGTTTTAAATATGGGTATAAGAGTTGAGTTTCTTGAGATTCCTGTCAAAGCGGAAAGCTTTACCATGAACTCCCATCCTGGGGGAGGAGAAGTTTCCACAGCTTTGCTCTCCCTTTACCTTTGAACAACTCCTGTCAGCCTTTCTCTTTGGGAAGCCGGAGACGCGTGGTGTTGTTTTTTAGACTGATATAAACTGGTCTTACATTCTTGGCTTGTATTTCTCGTGGAAATGGGTATGTAAAAGAAGCATTTTCCTGTTTTTTTATTTAGGAATTATGTGTGGGAAGAAAACCTAAAATTTCTTCCTTATCTTCCTTTTCTAACAGTTATATCTATAGAGGAATAAATCAAATGGAAACATTGCTTTTAAAATCATACATGTTAAAGAGAAATCATGTTATATTTCTAAACTATTTTGATTAATATGAACTCTGTAATCTAAAAAAATAAATTAGTAGAAAATGAATGCCAATTATAATTGTTTCCAGTTGCATTTGCTGCTATTCTGAAGAAAGTTAAGTTGATTGTACGTTAAGAAATGGCTTTTCAGGGCTGGGAATTTGGCTCAGTGGTTCCGCTGCCTGCCTCGCAAGTACAAGGTCCTGAGTTCTATCCCTGGTACCAAAAAAAAAGAAAAAGAAAAAAAATGGCTTTTTAGTATATGTGCTGCCAAAGTGAGCACAAAGAAGTGGCTTTTACAAATAATTTTATTATTCTTTTATATAGTTGATGTGTTAAAGAAAATTGACATTCCATCTGTCTTCATTGGTGAATCATCAGCTAATTCCCTGAAAGATGAATTCACATATGAAAAAGGGTAAGTAATGAATATCAAAAATCTTCATGTAATTTAAAATTCATTATATTTGAGTAGAATTGTATGTAGTAATCAAGATCATGTTTTAGAATGAACTATTGTGCTAAATTATCTCTTTTTAAGTCTTTATGATTTTAAGAGTTACTATATTATATGGTTTCTTCTATGTATGATTATCTAAAATATATTCATGCTAGACAGAGTTGCTAATGTTGGCTCCAATGTTAAAAAAGGTAAGACTTCCCATTTTATAATTTAAGAACAATGGAATTTACACTTTGTTTATATTGTATTTGAAAGAAATTTTATTATTTTATGAACACAGATTCCAAAACACAGTGTAAGGGACTAACTTGTACAAAGACAAAAAGTCAGTGTTTGGTATAGGGCATACCCGAGGCCCTAGTACTGCCAAAATCAATCAGATTTAAATTTTATTTGGATTAAGAACTTCTATGATACTCCCCCATGCCCAATCTCATACAAACATAAAACATAGACTAAAATTAACTTAAGGCACAGCTTCCTTGTCTATAACAATGCAGTAACATTTCAGAGCTTTCTCCATGAAACAGATTCACAAAACATAGGAATAATAACAAAACAAAAATAGAAGCAGCTAATATTTGTTAAGCATTCAGCAAAAAAAAGCAAGACTTTTGTATTTGTTATCCATTTAAGTCTTATAACCCCTAGAGGTTATTAATTTTATCATTTATTATTTACATTTACGAAAAGAAGAAACTGGCATTATGAAATTCAATTCTAATTATTTATTCCATATATATATAATATTCTAATATTATATATTCCATGAATATTTGAGCTTAAAAATGCATAGAGGCAAAAATTTTTACTTATTTTTGTCTTTCTCCTCATACAATATTTATAATTTAAAATTTTCACATACTGTATGCTCATACCATCTTTATTTTAGGGAAAATAATTTTGGATATTGTATTAAAAACCAAGTTATACATGATGGTATTTTGTCAACTGAATTTACATAGTATATAGGAAACTAATATTTGATTTTATCTCAATATTATTCCTTTATTAGGAAAAAA